>NC_051451.1:27194999-27214650 GCF_001649575.2 Kryptolebias marmoratus | reverse complement strand
CTCTCTATTTCTGAATTGAGAAAGCTCCTCGGATGAGAAGCGAAACGTCTTCAGCTACAGAATAGAAGTCCAGTTGTTTTTGTTTTTTAACCTTTTTTTTTTTTTTTTTTGAAGAGAGGAAAGTAGTTAAAATCTCTCTTCTTCTTTCTTTTCATTTAATCTATAATATTTTCTCCAATTAATAGAAAACAATAAAAGCGAGATAGAAAAACCAAGACATTTGTTTTTATTTCTGTTTTAATAACACATTGGAGTGATGAAACTTTCAGTCCGGTCGAGTAAAATTTACACCTGTTATTAAATTATTACCATAGGTCTCATAATTGTTCAGACAGCTGAAGAACAAGGTCTCATCTGCCTTCTGATGTTATTCTTCTGGTGACTCAGACGTTTTAGCTATTTCTTCCTCGATAAACTTCAGTAAGCAGGCAACACAATGGTGTGATTCAGCTCAGTAACTCCTAAAGGTTTTTCTCTTCACTTCATGTTATCTTTTAAGCTCTCCCCAGAAGGTAATGACCTCCATTGTGTTATAAAGTTTACTTCTCTCTATTCAGTCTCACCGTAACAAAGCGAAATAAAGTTCCTGCAGTGAGTTATGGCCCTGGACCAGCTCAGAGATTTTGTGAAAATATACTCCTTTATGTCTTGTTATCGGCTGCTTTCTCGTCGTTTGGAGACGTCCATCCTGGCAGCTGCCATAGTCATAATGCTTCAGTTAATTCAAACTCTCATGAAAGAAGCTGCAACAAATAACAGATCAGTTTTACATATCAGAACTTCTAAAGTAATGGAAAGAAAGTTCTGGCTGATGCTTTCAATAACTGCTTAATTCATCTGCCGTCCAAATATTAAACTCGGTTCACTTTTAAGTTTTCCCTCGTTTGTCTGTGCCTCTCGAAGACAACAACAGGAAAAAACTGTTTATTTTCCAGCCATCACAGGGAAGAACATGAATAAATATCATGCTGATCTCATAAATTAAACAGTATTAAAGTTGTTTCATAACTTTCAGATCCAGCTTCACGTTGGTGTACGTATTTGCATATTTCATCTCCCGATGTTGTTTGTTTTCAGTCATTACTACCTTGATCTCGGCTGATTTATTCACTGAATACAGCTGAGCTGAGTGGCGTATTGTTATGTAGAACTTCAGTTCCAGTTGTTGCAAATGACATCTTTCCCCTCCAACTAAAATTTGGAATCTGTATTTAAAGTTTAATTTTTAAAAAAGTTTGTAAATACAAGTCAGTGACCTGATGTACAAAATGTAACTTTTTTTTAGCTCATTATTGTTCAGTTCATGAGGAAAAAACTGGTTAAAGCAATTCCTGTTTTATTTCTGTAGAGCGGAGGCCGTGACGCTAAACGATTGTCTGCAGCTCTCCTACCTGCCTTCCAAAAGGAACCACATGCTGCTGCTTTATCCCAGGGAGATTTTAATCCTGGACCTGGAGCTCAGCCAGACAGTCGGCGTGGTGGCCATTGAGCGCTCTGGGGTGCCCTTCATCCAGGTAAGAGGCACTGCATCTGTAACCTCTGAGAACGATGCCAGAATAAATCATTGAAGGAGTCACGAACCTTGAGAGGAAACCTTTATTTGGAATTTTTGATGTTTAACTTCTTTCCCATATCAACCCTTATCATATAGTTCCCTATAGGAGGGGGGATAAGAGTAAGTGACATTTATTTATTAGTTGAAACAGAACTGACAAGGCTGGTGTTCCTGTCCCTCTTTTAAAAGCTCTTTAAGTTGTATAAATATATTCTTTTATTATCTTAAAGCAGACATATTCTGGCGCTTCAGGTGTCAAGGCTCAATCTCAGATAATACCATGCCAGATTTGAAGTCCGTATCTGTAAAGCTGACTGAGTTATGGCTCCCTTTGTGTTTTGTAAGGTCAGTTGGCTGTGGCAGCCATCTTCAACCATCTTTGGGGGTCAACCTTTGGGATTATCCCAAAGGTTAACGAGCCTTACATCCAGTGATTACTTTCTGGAATCCAGGAATGGTTTGAATTTTGCAAGGAAGACTTTAAACAGATTGGTTGCTCTTTTTTTTTTACACTGAGGGATCTGGGAAAGAGATGGTGTAGATTTATGGAAGTCAGCTCATCACCTTCAAAATTACTCTGGCTTTCTGAAAGCTACCGTTTACCTGATGTTGTTACAAAAAGGAGGAGCTCAACAGTCTCTGTGAGAAAACTCAGGTGTCTGAGACTCATAAGGACATTTAGACGTTGTTCTTTATTTCCATAAGGAAGAAATTATTGACAGACAAGAAGGTCAGAGAATGGACTTTTCTTGCTAATTAATGCTGTCAATAAACTCTAAGTAATTTGGTGGCTGTGATAACTGATTCCCACACCGCTGTCTTGTAGTCATGTTTATTTGGAGAGGTGGTCATTTTGTTTTAACATCGATCATTTTATCAAGCTCTTTGTCGCAGTTTGTGCTGTATTTATTTTAAACCTAAATGGACCTCTAATGACTGCTTTCTCTAACAAAACGTGTCATTTTTTAATAGGTGACTGTTCTAATCACTGCTTACTGAGCAGGGTTCTGATGTGTCGTGTGTGTGTGTGTGTGTGTGTGTGTGTTTGTGTGTTGTCATCCTGTGTCAGCCATTGTTTAGCTGGTTTAATGTTCTGGTCTGTTGTTGCCAAATGGCATTTGAGTGCCGTGGTATGATTACTGGTCAGATACATCTGTGTTTTCTCCCACACATAAGCTACATCGCTTGTTTTTGTAATTATGTTCACACTCTAGCCTGTTTTCAAATTGCACTGCCACACTGCACTTTGTTCTTTGTTCTGGAGCTAGATTGGTTAAAAGTCACTTCTGCTGTTGGATTATGTGAGAGAGAAGTAGTAACTTTTGTTATTTTATCCTGATGAGGGAACAAGGATCAGAGGGCCACAGCCTGTGAGTCACTCCAGTGTTGAATTAAACATTAATATAGTGACTGAAGGAGGATATCAAAATATCACAATATACAGAGCGGATAAATTTGTCAGTACCCTTGGACCCATTGAAACAATGATTAATTTTGCAAGAAAGAATTCTCTAATGTGTATCTACATACGTTTTAGTATCTGATAGAGTAACCAAATAATTGTGAAAAGAAATGATTTATTGTTTATTTTACAAAGATTTGCCGGTACCCTTAAAGAGAGAATTAGTCTTTGACCTTAATTTATATCACAAGAGCCTTCAAACTTTTCATCACACATTCAGCCCATTTAAAGGGAGCAAACAGACACTGGGTGGTTTGGTTTGGTTCTGTTCACCAAACTGAGCATGCAGCAGAGAAAGCAAAGGTGAGAGCTGTCTGAGGAGCTCAGAAAAAAGATTAGACATCTCCATGTTCAAGGTAAAGGCTACAAGACCATCTCCAAGCAGTTTCATGTTCCTTTGACCTCAGCTGACATTATTAATTTGTGGGACTGTAGCCAACCTCCCGGGACATAAACACAGGAGGGAATACGACCCCAGCTTGATCAGACAGATAGAAAAAGAGGCACCTAATCCAAAACCATTCGAGCTGAACTTCAAGGTCAAGGTTTCTGATCGCACCATCCATCACATTTTGAATCATAATGGGCTCCAAGGAAGAACACCCAGGAAGCTCTACTATCGACAGAAAAACAAAACCCCAAATTTCTGTGAGAGGTTTAAGGGACGGATGAGACAAAACTGGACCTTTTTGGCTCCAGTCACATCAGTTGTGCTTTTGATTATTGTAAAGGGATGCAAACATATTTATCTGTCTGTATATTGTACCAAGAGGCAGTCTGCGTGTCCAGGGCCCTGCCCTTGCCTGCCACCTGGCTTACATCACACTCGACTTTGATGCCTCTCCTCACAGGTGATGGGTCTATGGGGAAGTAGCTTCCTGTAGTTTTTTCAAGCTTGGTTTCGATGTGCCACAGGAGCCGAGCCTCAACTACCAGATGCTCACCAGCAAGCTTTCCCCAGGCCTGGCTCCAGAAAGGTGCCCTGGTTTCCCTAATCAGGGCGAGGTGCCTGTTTAATGTGGTCTTTCTTCATCATTGTGTCCCTCTGGGCTGGATTGAGTCTTTGCTTCCAGTGGAGTAGTTCAGTGTCTGGTAGTCTTGGTCATTAGTGATGGTAGGATGGAGCAGGAAATAAATCGACAGATCAGGGCCTTGTTTGCAGTCATGAAGATGTTGCTCGGGTCTGAGGTGTGGAAGAAGGAGCTGAGTCGAAAGGCAAAGCTTTTGGTTTACTGGTCCGTCCACGCTCCAACCCTCACCTATGGTCATGAGGTATGGATCGTGACTAAAAAAAACGAGACTCCGCAGCTGAAATGGGTTTCCGTAGGGTCTCCAGGCTCTGTCATCCTGGAGGAGCTTGGAGTAGAGCTGCTTTGCCTCAACACTGAAATGAGTCAGCTGAGGTGGTTTGGGTATCCGATAAGGATGCTTCCTGGGTGCCTTCCTGTGGAGCTTTTCAAGGGATGTCCCACTGATGACCCTATGGCAGTTCCAGAACTCCATGGAGGAAATATGTATCCTGACTTGGGAATGCTCCCAGAAGGAGCTGGAGAGTGTCTCCTGGTGATGGGATGTCTGGTTTTTCCTCCTAAACCTACTGCCTCCACAACCTGAACATGCAGAAGATGGATGGGTGGATGATAGATTAGGTGTCATGAAAAAGTCCCTAACTATTGCAGTATTAGTTGAAGAACATATTGCCTGGAAGTGACATTTTATGACAAATCAGAAACGTTTTTTCTTGACGTGATCTTAGTTTAGATGAGATTAATGGCAGCGCTGTTGCTCTGTCTTCGTCTCACATGGCTTTTTTTTTTCCTCAAATGAACTCATTGCCTAACTCTTTTTTTATTGCATTACTTGTGTTAGCTTTACCATAATCTTTTTTTATGGATGATTCCTCCAAGAAGCCAATTCCATCTGCCGTTAATCATCAGGTTCTCTGTTTCTCTTCCTCACTCAGTGGCCACCACATTGTTGTGTCACGACTGCACAGCAAGGCTGGGTACTTTTAAACTACATCAAATTATCTCGCCTTCATATATCTTGTCTGACTTCCAGTTTTTCTTTGTAGTCACAGTCAGTGACAATGTTGACCTTTAGGTGCCAGTTATCACCTTCTAAAGAGTCGAGGTCTAACTGGAACTTGATGAATGCTGTGGGGGTATTTCATAGAGTCACAAAATCAATAAAGAGAGAAAATTTCTTTGTTTACTTTGCTTTCCTTGTGTGTCCAACCGTGGGGAAAAATACCGTTATTGTGGCTTATCTAGATCTTACTGTTTCCCCTCATGTATTTAAGCAATAATATCCTTTTTATGACAATGTTTTCTCATTTTATCCCTAATTATACATAAATGGACCAATACAGAGTATATCCCTACTCAGTTGAACAGTTCAGCATGTGGGAAATTACATTCTGCTTATTATATTGTTGATTTTTTTATGAACTATGGCTTCTTTGCGTTGTGAAGGATCTTGTTTTAATAAATGTTTTCATCGTTTGAAAACACAAAAAGTGGAAAATGTGACCAAGAGCTGAAGCAGAGGGGCATTACTCAGCCTCTCAGTCTGTCCAGTCACACCTCCCTTCTTTAAGCATTATAAAGTGCTTGTCACAGCATCCAATTTGCATGACTGATGAAACAGTTTAGCAGAAGTCCACTCCGATGTGTAGAGGCTTTGCAGTCCAATTTGGCTCGAACACAAAGTGCAGTTGCCAGTTTATCATGTACAACGCCTATAAGCAGTGTGCTGTACCTCTCATGCTGAGTGTATTGAAACTAAATATAAGATTTTTTTTTTTGTTTTAACTTGGTCTTTAAACTGGGTGAGGTTGTTAAACTGAATATGAAATAAAAGATAATTGGGGTTTAGGTGCTGTCACATAGTTCTGTTTTTGGTTTAACAAATCCAATTAGAGGCAAAAAATGTGACAGGATCCTTAAGATTGTTGTTTTTTTTTTACTTTTTTCAGGTATTTTTACTTGGCATTTATACTTATTATAAATCTGCAGTTTCTGCCCTCATTTTATTAATAATACAAATTAAAAATAAGAGCTTCCACTCTGTTGCTTTTTAAATAAACCCGCTCCTTCTCAGGCTGGCATTAGAGCTTTTTTGCGATTTAGCATTACTTTTGAATACATTTACGAATAAAACAATTTTTGTACAAACTTTGTTTCGTTCTGAAACAAATAGATTGACAAGTTGTCTTTAAATAGAAGCAGGGTTTTAAATTACATTTTCTAAAGTGAGTAATCTAAATAGGATTTATGTATTTATTTTTTAGACTCATTTAAGGACATGAGTAAGACAAGAGTAGAGATTCTAGCTAGTTAATGCTAAAAAATAACTAGTAAACAGTCAATTATTAGGGGGTGATGGTTAAATTGTATGTCCAGAAAATCAAACTCCCACTTTGTACCCAAACATTATCATTTTGTCTCCATCCTGGAGCCATTTTAGGTTTATAGGCAACTAGTCAGTAACATGATTATATAAAAAAACAAACAAAAAAACATTCTAGGCTGAGGAGGTGTCTACAGTTTTGTGGAAGGCAACGTGAGCTTTTTCAGGAAACATTTCCACAGTAAAAATGCAAAGAATGTTTGGCTTGTATCAACTACGGTAAATCGAAGGAGCTTCAGGCTGAAAAACATTATTGAGTTACACTGCAGTACAAACAGATGTGAATCTTCAGGCAAAACCGTCCTGTAAGCTCAAGACCAAATCCAGCTACTTATCTGAACAAAAATATGTGCTAATTTGAGGAGTAGAAGTTTAAACTTAAAGTGATTTAGTAATAAAAAAGATAATTTATAAGTATTCTGGGATCCTAAACTCTTATGGTACAGACTAAAGTAAAGTGTAAAACTTTCTTCTTCTTTCGGCTGCTCTCTTTAGGTGTCTCCACTATGGATCATCTGTCTCCATCTCACCCTGTCCCAGCATCCTCCCCTGTCCCAGCATCCTCCTCTGTCCCAGCATCCTTCTTTGTCCCAGCGTCCTCTTCTGTCACACCGACTCTCTGCAGATCCTCCTTCACTACATCCATGATCCTCCTCTGTGGTTTTTCTCTTCCCCTCCTCCCTTCAGCTTCATATCCAACAGCCTTTGTCAAATTTGTCCACTGTCCCTCCTCTGCACATGTTCAAACCACCTCAGCCTTGTTTCTGATGTACAGTTCTCATTTTTAATCCTGTCCATTTTGGTGACTCTCAACGGAAATCTTAACACCTCCAGCTCCGCCTCCTGTCTCTTTGTTTGAGACATTGACTCCAAACCATACATCATCGCAGCTCTCGCTTCCACCCCTTTCACTCCTGCAGCTGTCCTTCTGTCACAAATCCTCTTTGACACTTGTCTCCATCCTCTTTGACACTTGTCTCCCACCACTCTTCCCTGCCTGCTCTCTTCTTCTGCTCTCTTGTGTTTCTTTGGATGGATGACCCCAGATACTTGAACCCATCTACCTTCAGTACCTCCACTCCTTCCAGCTTCACTGTTGCACCTGTCTCCCTCTCATTCACTCATGGATGTCGTGTTCTTGAGGCCAAAGATCCAAGAGACCATCTGGTTTAATATCACTGAATGGTTCAGAATTTAGCAGCTGTGATCATCTTTAGTCTTATTCCATAGTTCAACTTCAAGGTCGTCTTTGACCAACAACTCAAATTTGAGATGTGTTTAAAGTCAGTAGTTCAGTCCAATTACTTCCACTTGAGAAACATTGCCAAAATAAGAATTAAAAACTCTAATTCATGCTTTTTTGTGGTCACATTTAGACTACTATAACTCCCTCTACTCCTTTACAAACCAAAACTCTTTTTCTCGTCTACAGTTAGTCCAAAAGTCAACTGCTAGACTTCTCACCAAGACCTTGTCTTGCTCTCATGTCACCCCTGTGTTCATCTCTTTTCACTGTAAAATTCAGGGTTCAATTGAAACTCTTCCTTTTAGTCCATGAAGCATTAAAAATCGGACTCCTGCTCCCATCAGTGAACTCTTAGCACCTTACACTTCATTTAGATCCTCTGATCAGGTCTTCTTATTTGTTTTCGTTTTAGGAGACGGGGGACCGTGGGTTTTCTGTCCAGAGTCCCAGACTGTGGTCTAGTCTTTATCTAGAATCTCTATAGTGCTTTAAATCGCAACCGAAAACTCTTTGCAAGATGCTTTTGTGTTCAATACTTCATTATTTGGTCTATCTTTGCTTTTTTGCTTAATGAGATTTTTAGGATTGCTCATTTTTATGTTTTTATTGTATTTTATTTGATGTAAAGCCCTTTGTAAGTTTGTTTTTTTAAATCTGCTCTATAAATAAAGACTTACCTTTTCTATGGCAAACTGTAGGTAACTTGCATGTCCACAAGGCAGCATGGATATTAAGTAATATTACCCGATCACACATTCCCTCTGGCGTTTTGTGTTCAGGTTATTCCCTGCGCCCAGCGAGATGCCCTCTACTGTCTCCATGAAAATGGCTGCATCACGCTCCGAGTGTGCCGCGCCACGTCAGCTCCAGAGGAAGCAGCAGGTATGAAAATGGGAACGCACCTTCTCGCATTAAGCTCATGCCTGTTGTTTTCTACTCTCAAATTAGTCAAGCTCTAGTGTGCCATCTCCCATTCATCAGCTGTTCAACCAGAACTGCACAGCTTTCTGCTTCTATAGCCTTTGTCTGTGCTTCACTGGGCATTTATCCCTTTTCTGTCTTATTTATCTTTGACTTAGTCTTTGAGGCTCCTGGGAGTTCTGTGACTCTTTTTTTCTTGTGTTAATGTTCCTCTCCTTGTAATCTCCTTCACACACATCTCTCCCAGCTCATGTTCTTTTATCTCGACACGTCCTTTTGTGTCTCTTCCCCACTCATTCACTTTTACATTTCCTCTTCTTCTTCTCCTCCTTCCTCTTTTCTCTCACTCGTTCTGTAATAATCCGCTGCTCTTTCAGACCCAGAACAGAATGTCCAGGAACTCGTCTATGACCTGCGCTCCCAGTGCGACGCCATTCGAGTCACCAAGACAGTGCGGCCGTACCGTATGCTTATTTGCCCTGTGAATGAAAACAAAGCTGCGCTGATGGTCAGTGATGGCAGAGTGATGCTCTGGGAGCTGAAAGCCCACACTGGACGAGCTGCTGCCAATCCGAGGTACAGAAACGCACACAGAGAGCAAAACTGAAACCTTTCTGCAGGATGAGTTATCAGTTAAATGCTTTGACTACTCCAGAAGGTGTTCTTAACGAGGTAAAATCTTAAATTTAGCCTTTTATAGGTGCAGACAGTGTGGCTAGTGTTGATGAAGTCTGCTATCCGTTAACGACACACCCACTTGCTGCTGTTGAACACACAGTTAGTTAAAAAAATCAAAATTATTACTTAGGGACGTCCCATTCAAGACCTTTTGTCCCCAATACCAGTCACTCATTTCAGATTAAGTATCGACTGATACTGCTTTACAGCACAAACTTGCAGATTAACTATCATAAAATGATTAAAATTAGAGATGGACAGACTAATAAGCCGACTGACTTTATCAGCAAATATTTGCTGCTTCTTAAAAAATCGTCACTCTGCCACGAAGCTGCAGTAGCAGCTGCTACAACCAGCTCTCTGTGGTCTACAATTTAGTTTTTTTAACAGTCCTCTTCTATTCTATTATTTTTACATGTACATGGTCCTCTAAATGTTGTTAAATACATTGTTATTTATGTTAAGCAATTATCTTATATTTTTATTTAATTGAAAATGCATATTTGCTGGAAACAATGGATGACCAGGTACCAGGTATAAACGGCAGAAAATGGATAAATAACTTAATAAATGGGACCTGGATTTAATATTTCAGATCAGCTTGGCACTTCTTTCTGATTAGTTAGATCATTTCATTCTAGCAGGAAATACAGTTCTCATAAAAAATAGTTTTGTCTCCTTACTTAATAAAAAAATGTTTTTGTTACAGTCCTATTCAGATTTATTACTTTAAAATTTCACAAAACATATTTTAGGCCACCTTATATTAATATTTTTTAAATTATTATTATTATTTTTCCTGAGATAGCTGAGTTTGGCTTACAATACAAAATGAAGTTTAGTTTTTTTTGTTTGTGTCAAAAAGCACCAGAAATGTTTTTATTTTTTGTTGCATCAGTCAAGAATTTATTTATTTCTTCCTGAGGATCCTCTTTGCTATTTATTAAGCAGCATCTAATCAAACCCAGAACCAAACATGCATAACATCCTGTAAGAATATTGCTTTAGCCGTGTGTTTTGGTAATTTATTAAAAAGCAGATTACATTCATCATTTCTGTAAGCAATATTCATTTATTACTCCCCACTCACTTGGTTGCAGCAACAGATATGTACCTTGCAAAGGAAATAATTTTGATTAATGTTCTTGTCTCCGCCGCTGTGCCAGTTCGGGTCTGTTGCCTCTCTACTCCCCCGTGGCGTTTTGTGGAGCTCCTCTGGGTCCAAACCAGAAAAGGATTCCAGATCTCTGTCTGAACAGCATGATTGGTACGACTGCACACGTCCCGGTTCTTAACATTCATGTCTAAAGAAAAGTGATTTTTTTAAGTTTTAAAGCAAAAAATTAGGTAGGATATAATCCATTTCTCGCCATTTTTTGGTGAAATTTTAAAAAGTGAAGGACAGTTCTGTTTGTGTGTGTCAGAACCTGCGTCAGGTCTTCCTACATTTTATTTTTTTATTTATTTTGGCCTCGGGGCTCTCTTTGAGTTTCTGCTTTAATGTGTGACTGCTGGCTTCTCCATTGTGCACCGCACAGACAAACATGGTTCCCCAGTCTCAGTCCTCTCTTTCTTTAATTTACTTACTGCTCCATTTGATCTTTTTGTTACTTCCTGCTGTGTGTCTGTAAACTACTGGACAAATGGTAATGAAACTTGCAGAGATTAATCGTTGGATGAACATCTAAACTGGTTGTCTTTTGACGTCGGCCTTCTTTAAGATGGCTGCCACATTAGTAAACACCATGATGGCTCTAACTCAGCCAGCTCTGCAGACACTGAACTAAAATTTCATTTGAGAGTCATCCTGGACACATACATGAGCATGAAGTTGTTTTTGTTGTCTGACACAGTTGTTTCCTGTCTGCGTTTGTTATCCAATCTGTCTGATCTTAAACTGCTACTAAAATAAGGTAGGAAAAAGACAACTCCAGCAGTTCTCCCCTCTTAAATCCACTTCAGAACCACTATTGATTTTATTTTTTCCCCTACAAATATCTTGGTTTTGTACCTGATGAAAGTTTAAAAAAAAACAGGGTTTCTGTACAGAAACAAATTGTTTTTCATGTAACGTGAAGAAATGACTTGTTTCTGCCACCTTTTTACATCTTTTTGACTACGACGTCCTTCTTTATGTGAGCGCACCTGTTACCTTTAAGAATGTAGGACGCTGTTTACCTCGGATGTAAACTCCTCATTCACCACTTCGCTCTGTGTTCTCAGGTTAACGGACTATCATTGTCCACACATGGACTTTACAAATCAGTCCATGGCCTTTTAGCAACTTATTTATCTTCCTAATCATTTGTCACCTTGACCTTGCCCTTGGTGTGTGCTGAACTGGGGAAAAAAGGCGTTCGCCATCTCTTAGTAATCAAATTTCTTGACTGAAGAAGTCAGATTCTTGCAGACAAATTCATCATTGCTTAAGGGAAACCTTCTACCGGGAGAATTTAATTTTCTTTCAGTATAGGTTTTCTGTGCTGGATGTGGGATTATGTTCCACTCCTGGTTTATTTGGACCTCAAAGACAATATTTGATGTAGTCACATAAAGTCAGGTGCAACATTTAATGAAAACCAAATGGATTTTTTGAATCACTGTGTTGGAATGTTAATGTTGTTGCGTCCTCCTGTAATGTGCAATAACTCTGCTGCAAAAGGTGCTGATTTCCATTTAAATTGCGAACACTGCTAACAGTGTTATGCAAAGCTGCAAGGCCAATAAAGTTTAAGCTTTTGTTTATGTTTCTATTAACCTTTTTTTAAATCCGGAGAAAACTCGGGTTCATATCTATGGATGGAAAAAGGTTACAATTATGACTCTGAGGTGGTAATTTAGAGAAAATTGCAAAAAATAGATACAGTATAATTGAATTTAATCTGTTCATACTTGTATTTTTCAGTATTATAATTAAAATTGTTTTAGTTGAAAACTTTACCACAGATAAATACAACCCCGTCTGTTTTTTATGATGCTTTCCCGCACTGCAAAAACTTTTTCTCTTCCACTAAAGCAGTGATTCTCAATCTTTTTCTTCATCTCTTTTCTTGCAAATATTTTTGAATGACAGAATAATTTCATAATTTATGATTTATTTATTTATTTGTAATATAGTCCAGATTTTTTTCTATAAAAACTAACATCCTCAAGATGTCAGGATATCGGAAGCAGCTTGTGTCGAGTTTTTGTTCTTACCAAGACAAGGAGCTGAGGATTCTGATACGGTTATTTAAAACTCTGTGTTTGGTCTGTCTGAGTTAAACGATTCAGAACGTTTCTCCTTTCATTCTGAATCAGATGTCAGGCAGATGACTTCATCACAGATGAAGTATTGTGTGTTTTCTGTGATTCAAATTTCAAAAGAACTCATGTAAACACCAGTAAAACAGAATTTCATTACTTCCAAAGCGAGTCGCTTAAAGACGCAGGTGCAGAATCTCCAGAACGTTCTGACATTTTTTATGTTCGCCCTTCAGTTTGCAGAAAGTGACGTCTGCAGGGAATGGTCTTTTACTGAAAACAAATACATCAGTCTGTATATTTATTTCTTGTTTTTTCATTTGTGAGGGAGTCTCCAGAATGTCTCACGACATTTGTGATGCTTCTCAGTTTCCTCACGTGAGATGCAGAGGCAGCCAGTCCTGTTGCTTTAGATTTGAACATTTGTGCAACAGATTTGCTCTCAAAACAGTCCCAGAGTTACGGAACCCATCTGAAATTTGTTGTAGGCGTCTCAAAAGTGCTACAGAAGTGCACAGGAAGTCTCATCTGACCAAACATTCAAGCCTGTTGTTCAGGTTTAAAAACCCCACTGATGATGAATAATGACTATGAAAAAACTAGTCTTAGTCTGTTTTATTTCAGAAGTGTACTCCATCAGATTAAATCATAAATGTGGGGGCAGCTGACGAAGTGGGTGGAGGTGGGAATCTATAAATAGTGTGCGTGACCAAGAATATGGTTTTACGAGTCATGCACACAAAATTAGGCCGCAGTTTTCAAAAACCAATTGTTCTAAACATGGACAGACAGCTCAGTGGTCCCCTGGTGGCAAACACTCAGAATTCAGTAAGTCTGCAACAGAAAATCCACCTATCTTTATGCAGTTTTGAGTCATTGCATCCCAGTGAGATGCTACCTTAGGACCCACTGAACTAAAGTACAGCTTTGCATTCGATCCGATCAGCCTGGTGGGTTAGGATATAATTCATTCAAGTGCTAATTACTTTGAATTCTAAGAAAAAGAATGATATCAACATGAGTCCAAGAGTACAAATTTTTTCCCAGTTCTTATTAAAAAACCCAACACACCTTCATAAAAGTGGGACACTATACGTCCTGCTGGTGAAGTATAACCAGAGCCGATGTTGGGTTGTGATTTATTGGTTTGTGTCGTGACCTTTAGCTTGTTGGCTTTTATATCTTGCTTCGGTTCAAATACTTGTGCAGATTATGGATACATAACAAAAGCATTTTTTTCTAGTCTCTGAAAACATTTGCAAAGTCAGACTGTGTCCCACACAAACAACAACAACAGCTTAAATCACCGCAGAACAATTTGAATTGTGCCATTAGACTAAAGCAATCATGCAAGCGTTATTTTTCCATTGATGACTGTTTCAGCAGCCAGGAATAATGTGTTGTTGAGTCGGATTGTTTTGACTCATAACTGTGTTTAGTCCGATGCTGTTTCATTCATCAACACACACCCATTAGTGAAGAATTAGCATCAGAGACTGTAAACAGAAATCTGATACATCAGATCAAATGCATGTTTCTGTAACAGGGTAAATGCAGACTGTAATTTTTATTTCCTTGTGAATCCCTCTGGGTTGAAAGGTAGGAAACTGTTCTCCTTCTGGCAGCGCAAAGTGAGAAAAGGAAAGGCAAAAATCATGTATTGTATTATATCTTTTGTATGTGTTCTTTATGGTTTATCTAGGTCAAACCTTGATTGCTGGTGAGCCTCTTCCTCTGGCATCCAACCAGCAGGAGGTCCAGTTGAAGTTCCTGCTCACTGGCCTTCTGTCCGGTCTGCCGCTGCCCCCGTTTGCCATCCGCATGTGTCCACCTCTCACCACTAAAAACATTAACCATTACCAACCTCTTCTGGCCATAGGTGAGTGATCATTCACTGCTGACATCCTTGTACTGATGTGAACACATTTGTTTGTACCCACAAAGGTCACTGAAATAACTTGAAACTGACAAAAGTAGTAAAAATTGTTATTTAAAAAACCCATGATTTGGCCTTTACAAAACAGATGGTACTCTGAAAAAGATTGAAAGTAATTATTGCAGGGACATGTCAAACGAAGGTATCTTCAATCCAGCCCTGTGACTAATTTTCACCCTTTAAATAGATTTAAAGGGCGAAAGGTAGTTACAGGGCTGTTTGGTATCAGGGTGTGTACCACACTGAACATGGACCCCAGAAAGCTGAGGACAGAGTTATCTCAGGAGCTCAGAGACAAATGATTGAGCAGCATGTTGAAGGTAAAGACTATAAGACCGTCTCCAAGCAGCTGGATATTCCTGTGACTCCAGAAGGTTCAGGTCCAAACTGGAGACAACCTCCCAGGACGTGTCCACAAGAGGACAACTGATGACAAATTGAAACGATAGATGATACGAATGGTAACCAAAGAGATCAGAACAACTTCCAAAGAGATTAGAGGTGAACTCCAAGGTCAAAGGTCATCAGTGTCAGATCGCACAGCAAAGAAATGGACTGTATGAAAACTCAATTTTTTTAAATGTTCTTTTTCTTCTATTGTTCACTGAGGAAAAGGTCTGAAAGAGACCCGGTGTTTTCTTCTGTTCTACTACAGCAGCGTTTCAACAAAAACATTTGTTTTTGTCCAATGTTCAGCGGGTCCCATTGCTCAGTAAACCCTTTACCGCTGATAGATTGTTTGTCCTAGCCTTTAAAGAACCACGGAACAAAAGCTCTTGGATTTGACCAAACCGCAGAGGAACAGAGTTACTGTTTGCTCGAGGCTTTTTTTTAAAGCTTGAGAAAGGTAGCCAGGGGAATGAAAGGCAATTATTGTTCAATTGTGCATTTGCAGCTACTGCGACCACAGTTTATTGACGCCGTTCGGGTCGAAGTCGTTGTCTCGTTGACCTTCTGAACAGATTGTAGCATCACAAACTGACCCCACTTTGACTGGTTGACACAGCAGTCATGTAAACATAAAAACAAAAAGGAACTCTAATTTCTGAGTGAAATCTTTGTTTTGCTTGTTACTAAAACTAGTTAAAAAGTAATTATGATTATTGTTTTATCTTACTTGTTTAAAGTTATTTTGAAGCTTGTTTTGTTATAAAATACGCTAGATTAAGTGTTTTTTTTTTAGTTTCAAGGTGTTATATCTTGAGCTAAAAACGTCACAGAATCATCTAAAAATACTTTAACCTTTTTCATTTTTGAACAAGAAAAAAAAAATGCACTTGTCATTATGTCTTGATGTTGAAACGGTAACGGTGTGTCAAAGTGTTTCAACCTGCAATCAAATCTGACTGTGCAATCCCAGCAAATGATGCAAAAGGCACAAATCTAATCAAAATCTCAACTTCTTATTACATTCTAGTAAAACGATACAGGGATGCAGTGATGGTTTAGATGTATTGGTTTTAGAACAGCAATTTAGAAAAAATATATATATATATATTTAAAAAGATTATTTTTCTTCACCAATGTTAAATTAGAAAATAATGAGTACAAAAGTGAATTTATGTCCAGGAAGGCATATGCAGTGTTATTGTTTATGTTTTATGTTCATGTTTTCCTACACATGCATGGATTTCTGTGACATTAAAGCCTTTTGTGTGCTGCTCTTCTTCGCCAAATGCAGTAAATCTTCAGTTTAGTTGTCAGGCTGAAAAATAGGCTGCAGTGAGTCCTCTGACGTAGCCCACGTAAATTAATCATACCTCAGAGATACATTGCCTCTTTTAGTCCCACCGACATGCAGATGAATAATAACACCTTCAACCTACACATCTTACAACTGTTTTCGCCGGTTCTCTCTGATATATAAATCATCTTTATCCTGGGATACATTGCTCAGATTTTACAGCAGCTCATTGACTGTAAGAGTTTGAAAGATCTAACCGGCGTAATCACGACTGTTCATGTGTGATTAGCAGGTTTTTACTCAAGAGGATGTGCTTGTTTTCCCAAGTCGAAGGTCGTTTCTACCCTAAAGCGTTCCAAAGAACTGTCTCTTTCTTTCAATCAATATTTAACTGAACCAGACACAGTGGGAGCCCATCATCCTGCACATGATCTGGGGTTGATTCGGCACAGCTGGTGCCCAGTGGTGTCCTGAATCCAGAACTAGAACAGAGTGATTAAGTTTTCTTTGTGCGTATTTTGCCAAGTCCCAATAGTCAGCTTGCATTGTCAAACAGTTAAACAGCGTCTAGCTGCATTAATGAAATGTCTTTTATTCCACTTCCTGTGAATTGGATTCTGGATATTAACTTTTGACGGTCTTCATAATTACATGGGGGATGTAAATGAATTACTTCATCCATATTCAGAGGCGGACACATTTTCCAGGTAACTCAAAAGCTGACTAATGTTTAGTTGGAACGGTCTCTCCAGGCTTGTCAGTGGAGTTGTGAGTAAATAGCAGATAATTCACTGTTTGTCTCTCTGCTCTTTGTGTTTCTCAACATTTCTTCATGCAGTTCAGCCCAAATTTGTTAAATGAATTTTTAGGGATCCAAGTGAATTTTAATTGGTTACATAATTGTGGACCTCTCCTTTTGTTCTGTGTCATTGTTCTGCCCTTATACCTAAAGCCAGTATCTCACTGGGTGTCAGCCTGCACTTACTGTCACACAGACACATTTAAACAATTTTATGATAAATAATTCATATTTATCATAAAATTGGTTTTTGGACCTGGACATTTTGTGTTGTAGCATCAAATGTTTTTTGTCAGAGGAAAGCTCTTGTGTGGGTGTTTAAATACGGCTCTGGTGCTCTAGATTTCATGAAACTAAATTGAAAAAGGGTTTGAGATAGGGTTGAGATGTCAGTGACAATTCTGTGGCTGTTTTAATAGAAAATTTGCCTCACAGATTGTTTAAATATGTTCAAAATTCAAGGTACAAGACTGCAAGGCTGTATGATTCATGCAAGGAAATTAAGAACCCCCTGCAAACATTTTGGAGGCTTCCTTGTGAATGCTCCTCACCAGCTGGTCTCCAGCGAGACACTGCTCTAGGTGTCTTATAATTTCCACTGATGTCAAAGGCTAATGCCATACCAATGATGCAGAGCCACATTTGAGCATTTGCAAACATTGTCAGGTCACAAATACAAGCTGCTTGAATGAGTTTTCTTCTGAAAGTAACTGGACTCAGTTTAAGAGGTTCAGTCATCCAGGAAGAGCCGAATAAAGCCACAGCTTCTCCACATTGAAAGGTTTCAGATGAGGTGGTTCAGGCATCTGATTGGAGGTGCAGACCCAGAACCCACTAGAGGAACTATAAATCCTGTTTGGACTGTCTCAGGATGTCTCAGGATGTCTCAGGATGTCTCAGGATGTCTCAGGATGTCTCTGGATGAGCTAGAGAGTGTCTCTGGGGTAAGGGATGTGTGGGTTTCTCTCAACTTGCTGCCTCAGCAACCTGACCTTGGATAAGTGGTTCAAAATGGATGAATGAATGGATTTAATGGTAAAAAGGACATCTTATCTGGAAGTGTCACCATTTGAATCATTTGGGGCTGGAGATTTATGGCTGTCAGCACCTGATATGTTTTCAACTGAGTGAGTTGAACTTATTTCTTTCTGTTTATGTTGCATAGCATTCCAGGTTTTTGTGAAACCAGGTTAAAGGTAAAAATGTACATTTGTATTGCATTAGAAGTTATTGTTTGCAGTGTCAGTGTAGAATACAAATGACACAAGTTTGCATTAAATCATCAGTTCAGCAAAATGTGACTTTTAGCGTAGAGCAGCTAAAACCCCCTGAAGTCCTTAATGAATGCATGACCATAAATCATCATGATATCCAAACCAAGCTGGTGTGTTTTTTATTTTTTCAAGTAGGGTATAAGTCAGCCTGTCTGACTGTATATATTGGAAATTTTCCTGTAGGTAAACATAAAAATGATTTGTTGTAGATGCTAGTTTAACTTTTTTTTTTCTTCTGCAGTCGAAAAAAATGTGAATAAATCATCACTTTGACAAACTTTCTGAGCTGTTCTGTTCAGAAGCCTGCAGAAATGAGTCAGGTGGTATTTTGGATTGATGACCCTGAAGTGATATTTCCAAACAAATCAAACAGTGTGATGTTCTCAGACTGTGGGTTTGATCTGCAAAGACACAATGCATCAGTGATTCACATCTCCCCGATCGCTGATGAGTCTCAACTTTCTCATGTTCTCACAGTTTTTTGTGCATCATTGTCTTTTTGTCTCCTTTTCTTAGGCACCAGCAATGGGTCTGTCCTGGTCTACAACCTAACCAGTGGTCTTCTGCACAAAGAACTCAGTGTTCATTCCTGTGAAGTCAGGTAAAAGCTTTCTGTTTGGACACATCTGTCCAATAAGATGCAGTTTCCAGGTTAAACAATCGACAACCATGAACCACTCCTAATGACCCCATTAGATGGCTGCCATTTATGTTGAACTTGGCCCAGCTCAGACCAACTGTTAGCTCATCTGTCCAGTCAGAATTGAACCTGCAACTGGTGAGATATTAATTGATGATAACCTTTCCACTGAACCCTACTTCAAAAGGTCTGAAATGTCTCTTTAATGCAGCATAATTAGAACAGAATGTGGGAAACATGAGCCAGTGTCACATACTGTTTGCTCATAAAAGAGGTCCTTGTTAATCCACCACTGTTGTGTGTTGATAATCCACACAGATCAGTGTTTACCTACAGAAAATCAGCCGTGTGCCAACTGTGTCTTTTATTAGAGCACTCTGCTGTGAACAGCAACCCCCCCCAACCCAAGATAAACGTCAGTTAGATGCTGTGACTAACTCCACTGCAGACTGAGCTCCAACTCAGCGACGGATCATGCAGACCACATCTTACACCTCTGTACTTTCATCTGATCTTGTGTGAAAACAACTGCTTAGAGAGTAGTCAGACATGAAAAAAATGACTCTTTTTCTAAAAAGCTTTAAAAAAAAAACTGTTATTTCTTTTTATATATATAACATAGGATCAGTGCCTCCAAATCTGAGGCCATGGTCTTGAGACAGAAAAGGGCAGAGTGCCTTCTCTGGGTCGGGGAAGATGTCCTGCCCCAAGTGGAGGAGTTTAAGTATCTCGGGGTCTTGTTCACGAATGAGGGGAAAATGGAGCGGGAGATCGACAGGCGGATTGGTGCAGCGTCTGCAGT
>NC_051451.1:27140479-27194706 GCF_001649575.2 Kryptolebias marmoratus | reverse complement strand
GAGGCCCAGAGGAAGACCCAGGACACGCTGGAGGGACTATGTTTCTCGGCTGGCCTGGGAACGCCTTGGGATTCCCCCAGAGGAGCTGGCCCAAGTGGCTGGGGAGAGGGAAGTCTGGGTCTCCCTGCTTAGGCTGCTGCCCCCGCGACCCGACCCCGGATAAGAGGAAGAGGATGGATGGATATATATCATGTTTTATACTGTATATTGATTTCTTACATAAAGAAAATATTTTAAAAACACCCAAACCAACACTTTCTGTATCCAGCTGAGAGTCTTTGAGCTCTGAAACAGTTTTGAAGTCTGTGCTCAGATTGTTACATTTAACTCGGAGCTCTAATGGGACCGTGACAAATTCTTGTGTGACTAGACCAGGTAATTGTCCTCAGAGTCACTTGGGCGTGTGTGCGTGCTGATGACATCTGCCGCGGCACACATCTCATTTTCTTACAGTGGATTGCCTGCTGCTACTTCATCAGCCTAACAGATGCATCCAGACATTTTGTATTGTTTTAGTATTTTACATTATAAACATAAACACCTTCGCTTATAAAACTCTGTTCAATTTAGTTTATTCATGTCGTGCCAATTCACAACAACAGTTATCCCAGGGCACTATACAGAAAAGTTCAAATTATAAATAAATTCACATGTAAAAGGCAGCTCTGTGTAAAGCAATATTTGATGCAGTTGTTTTTAACCCAGATTTTGAGGAAATGGCAATTTGAAAATACCTTTCTTCTTTTTTAATGAGGGCTGGGTGTAACTTTGAAGATCTAACAGCTACTGATTCTGTGGTCAAGGTTTAAAGTGGCCACTAAAATTTTTAAATCTTAAAAAAAAAAAAAAAGAACCCTTCTTAAGCTAATAAATATTAAATAAAAGTCAAAGAGGTAATAAAGCTCTTTAACCTTCACTGACTCTATAAAACCACAACAGATTAATCTTAATTAACGTCTTGTCGGTTCGTGTTTTTGTCCTTTTCCAGTCAACTTATTATGTTGAATATTTAAATCCTTCTGTAATTAGGTCATGTGATCACGTTAATATGAAATTAATCAGTTATTGAGGTAGTTGCATCTGCAATTTTTACAAATGCAAATGTTTCCTGAGATGCGAAGCCAGAAAAGAACCAGTTACCATAGTAATCTCTGTAACTGGTTATACTCATTAGCCTGACTTGACATTACATTACTGCATACCACTTTTATCCAGTAGATAATAAACGTTAATAAATTAAGCATTTGGTAATTATTCTAATTAAAATAATAATAATAAAATGGGGTCAAAAGGCTCAGTTAAAAAGAAAACGATCAGAAAATTTCCTTTTGCTTTAAAAAAAAAAAAAGCTTTGCCAATCAAAAGAAAATTATACATTTTAAAATAAATTTATATGATAACATTTTAATATTCGGTCTTTATTTACAGCCTGTGAGCCACACTGAAAGGATACTGTCTGAATGCTTCACATTACAGCTGCTAAACATCAGACCAAACTCTGCTTTGTCACTTAGTATCCAACAATTTCACTTGAAATAATTACACTCCAGGCTGAACCAATTATTGCTGTTAGGAGATTGATTGGGAGAAAACGCTTTACATTCAAGCTGAGACGAACTTTATTTTAATGAGAAAAGTTGGTGTCAGCAAATGCAAAGCTGAAGCAAACTTTAATGAGCAGAGCTTACCTGAGCTGCTAATGCACATCTGTGATTTAAAGGAAATGAGTGACACGCTGCTTTTAACTGGTGGCTGAGAATTTATTCAAAAAAGGTTAAAAAACACAAACAACTGGACTTCTATTCTGTAGTTGAGGACGTTTCGCTTCTCATCCGAGGAGCTTCTTCTGTTCAGAAATAGATGAGCTTTTAAAGCTGAGATGTGAGCTGGATTGCTTGCAAATTGTTCTCACTCTCCTAACAATAGAGGCTCATTAGGGTCCTTGTTTGTCTGACTCCCTGATGGGCCACTCTGGTCACATGAGTGCAGGTGTTGATTGGAGTGAAACTGACTGGGGATCAGGCCTAAAGCTGGAATCTGAGGCCTCCTCCTCTGTTTAATGTTGGTTTCTCCTATAAATACATAAAAGAGGTGTCTCTCCTGTGTTGAGCCATGCGTCTGTGGAGAGGTTGTTTGGTCTCTCCAATGTAGAGATCTGAACTGCAGACACCACTCTGCTCAGTTTGGGTTTGGGTGTTTTGTCCTTAGGGTGGAACAACCTCTGCCTGAGAGTCTTGTTGGGTTTGAAATGTACTGGGATGTTGTGTTTGGAGAAAATGGAGAATTTATTCTACAGTGTGGACTTAACACACTTCCTGCAACCTGATATTTGTTTATTCGACTAGAACAGCACTTTGTTTTCATTCAGACACTTAATATTCATGGGGTAGTTTTTTTTGTTGTTGTTGAACAAGTACTTTGGTTTACTTAAATCCTTGAATTTTTGAATGTTTATGTTTACATAAGTGCACAAAAAGCTTAAAGTACAGAAAAGTAAACCTACAGTCATCCAGCGGCTTGTGGTTGAAATTTTTTCGATTGGATTTTCTCTCCTCCTGGAGTTTAAAATGTAGGCTTAACGCTGTTTGTTTTCAAAGTTGGAGCGAGCAGAGGTGCTTATGGTAATGAGCCCGGCGGCCTCTTGCCCTGCATATAATGCCTAAGGATTCTGGGCTTCTTTGCATCTCATTTTCATTTAGTGTGGAGATAGACTAATTAATCATGTGGCTATTTACCATCCTCTTATGGAGGAGTTTGTGCTCCCTCAGCTGGGTTAGTTTCTCAAAAATAATTAATTTATTGCATTTACTGGCTTTATATACATATAAATAGTGCATTTTACAACATGCATTATATACATCTTCTTTCTTGGAGACATGTTTTGCTCATTTATTTTACAAGTTGAGTGTCTGTGACATTTTTTGTATAAAGTTCAACAAACTAATTTTACCAAAGCCTTTTGATATAGTTGATCTTTGGGGCTTTTTCACAGGTGGTTTAGGGAACTTAGTGGAATTGTTCAGACCTGTTGTTAAAAATGGTTCCTTGGATGGTGCTAAATGGAAGTCTGAACCACCTCGGTGTGCATTGAAAACGTTTTTCCTTTTATCTGCATACATTTGCTGTACGAAATCTGCCCTGAGCCAAGCTGCAGGACGTCGAACATCTCAGGGTTTAAACAAGAAAAGTCTGCTCAACTGCCAGCAGATTAAAAATAAACAACAATCCGTGGGAATATTCTGATAATACGTCTATTTTTTTCATGCTAGAAGTTGTAATTAACTTATCAAATTCCTTGTCAGTGTAAATGTCTGTTTGGTTAGGATTTTATTAATCGAAGTGGATTACAGGAGTTTGGTTAGTGAGTTTATTTTCAGTTTAATGTTTGAGCTGATTGTTTTCGGACCTGCTGTGGTCTGAGCAGCTTTATGCTGCTTCAGATTCAGCTAATGAAACAGAGCTGAGGTTAAATTCACAGCAAAGCTGTTTAAAACAGCTGACAGCTGGACTTTTACAGGTTAAAATCTTCAGTCTTTGCTCTGACACAGAGCTCTACGAAGTCACTAATCGTTGTGCCTTTATTTCTCTTATATTACACCTCTTAGGTTATTAGGCTTGCTAAGAGGTAATGCTATAAAAATACGTCTCATACGGCTCTGAGGCGTGTTAATGTTCAAATAATAATCCAGTTCAGACGTCTGAATGTAATGTCGCTTTTACAGGACGTCAGCCGACCTGCTCATCTGACAGCCCTGTTTGTTCTGTGGCTTTGTGACATCCGATTGCAAAAACAATTTGGGTTCACATTTTCTTGGGGTGTGAACCCTGTCCGACCTGACCGTTTGGAAGCAGATTACCCAAACAGATATAAAGTTAGAGTCTGAGACACTTGACTCTGGTAATGATCCATCCTTTATGCTGCAAGTTGATGTTTTATTGAAGAATCTGTTTCTTCCACAGAGGGATCGAATGGGTGAGTCTCACCAGTTTTCTGTCTTTTGCCACTTCTTCTCCCAACAACATGGGTATGGTGCGAAACGAGCTGCAGCATGTTGACCTGCCTACAGGTGAGGCACGCACACTTTACCTGAGGATACCAGCTAAATGTCTTTCTGTTCTCCTAAAAAAACAAAGAAATGGACTCTTGAGTTTCTAACTTCCAAACTTTTTCTTTTAATTTACCTCTTACCTAAGCCGTTCTTGAAGAAACTGTTCTGTTTCTCTTTAGGGTACGTTTAAACACTTCCCAAAATTAAGGTCACAACTAAACAAAATTAGATTATCACAGAAAGATGCCTAGCTCTGAAAATGAGATGTTATCATTAGTTTTTGCATATCTAATGAAAAGCTGCGCTAGCAGATATCAAAGTTTGTTTCTCCTCTCTCAAAAGGGTTTAAATACAAAGTTTTTCTCTTTCTGTGCCAAAAAGCAGGATTTCTAAGTAACCTGGAGGAGAAATAATGTGTTTACAGGAAAATATTACTTTTTAATCTTGTGATTGTACAATTGTTTGACAATATTAGGACTGCTGTGGAGCATTTTCTGTAACGTATCTTTCAAAGCACCAGTCAGTAAAATAAACTGTTCATGACATTAGCTTTGGCCACACTGTCCACCACGTAGACATTGAAATGTCCCATATTGTGGACATTCTGCATGTTAAAATGAACAGTATTGACTCAGGTGTCTTCGGGAGGTGGACTTGTCTACAGATGTAATTCAGGAAGACAGGCTGCGTGGAATAAAATGCCCTGATTTCATCTCTGATGCAAACATAAGCGCCTGTGCGGTTTGGATCAGGACATTTTGGGAAATACTCTTTGTTTTGCTGTTAAGCAGAAAAGATCAATATCAATTTAATCTGTGTCTTTTCAGCGAAGGGATGAAATTGCTTTGGGACGTGTTTAGCCTTGCATAGCAGCTTGAGGATAAGGAAGGCAGGGGTTGACAACTCCAATCAAAACTACAGCGTAACCTTTCTGCAACTTCCAAAATGTCATGTTTACAGGATGCAACCTAAGCCACTCAGGAAGCAAAACAATAGACAGGATGATGTTAAAAGCACAAGATGACACATCTTTATATGGAGGGAATCAATTTTCACATGTGAAGAACACTTGGCCTACTTCTTTGGGACAATTGCTTTCTTAGATTATGATGCTTGGAATAAATGTCAAGTGGTGTTTCGTGCTTACGTTTTTAAAAGCAGTTCAATCGTCCAGCCTTTCTAATACTGCTTTCCTGAACTGTTCTAGATCAGATTTGTTGAGACTTCATACAGATTTGCACATTTTTATTTCTTCATTATTATTATTATTCCTTCTATGGTTTTACAGATATGAGTGACCTCAGATTATTGGAATCTAACTTCAAGTGAATAAAAAGAGATTTCACTGAAACATTATTTATTAAAGAAAGTCAAGTTTCTCTACACACAGCTTCAACATTTGTTGTTTTAATAATGACTCGGTCGAATCTGTGGTGTGTTTTTGCTCACATGAGGTTAGATTTTATTAATTTTCGTACCTGGTAAAGGCCAGATCATTTATATTAAGCTCTGGAACTGAACGAGTGAAGACTTTGTTTTTCCCGTGAATCATCATCTTCTCACTGACTCAAAGTTTTCTGAGAGCGATGCAACGTTTCTCTACTTCACTCGTGAATCTAATTCACTAAGACAAGCACCCTTTTTACAGCAGTAACATTCTATAATAAGATTAAGGAATCCATGGTGAAAAATTATCCTTCGCACTCTCCTAACTCGGTACTAATTATTCTTGTCTTCTGCAGCAATTATACCTGCTGCTCCGAACAGACGTTGTTCATCCACAACAGGATTTTCTGTCATGTATAAAAACTGAGAAGATTTGCTGTGAAGTGGCAATTTATACAGCATGCAGTACATTTGTGTGGTAATGACACAGTATTGTGCACACGTACGATGACTGGTCTCTAGATGTTTTTCCTTTTTTTTAAAATTCAGATGTTGCCATGTTACGGAGAAGAAATTGCACTTTTTGTTTCATACAATGCCCCACGGAGCTTGTTTTCAAATTGAAACATGTGACTGCAGCCTGGAGGGTGTTGATCAGAAGAGTGAGATGATTTAATTGATGTTCTGTAATCAGGACATGTGACCACTCCTACTGTGGGAGGGAGAGAAAATTATTACCAGCTCTTCATTAGCCTCGAGTGCGCCACGGGTCTCTAAAATTGTCCTTACCCCATATGCTTAGCTATTCTGTTCCCCTTCTGTGTGCTCCCAACTGCTGTCATCAGCACTAGCGTATAGGTCACCCCCCCCCCCTTCTAAACCACCATGCGAAGATCTATGACTTGTACATTTTTAACAGGCTATTTCCTCTAATGTCCTTCACAAAAACAGATCAGCGTTTCCCGGGGGAAATGTGATGGCTTACACCTGAAGGACATTCTTGTTTTCTTGAAAGGGCCATCTTGATGCTTTGCATAATTTTGACTCTTGTGGGTAGAGAGTTGCCTGTGGGAGGAAAGGATTACAGCAGGTGGTAAGAATAAGTTGCTTTTTTTTTTCCTCACAGCTTCAGTAAAAGAGAAGGAATCAGGACGAGCTGGTACTTACGGAAAATGAGATGAATCAGTGGTTTCATAGGGAGGAGGAAACATACTGTTTCCTGTCTTCTGTCAGTACTACTTATTCATACTCCCTTCGTCTCTTCTTCTCTGTTTCTGTTTTTTCAGGCAGATGCTTTGCATTCAGAGGTGAGCGAGGAAATGATGAGCCGCCCATCGAAATGATTAAAGTATCTCATCTCAAGTAAGTTGCTAGGTCTCCCTATCTGTGGCAAAGCCAAATACAGAGTAGTACACACTCATCCTGATAATCCTCTGGTTTTAAATACACAGATTTTACTCATGCTGTACACTTTATGTGCACCAGACTCATGAACAAACCCATCACAAGCAGCTGTGTTGTGTTTACTCTACAGTTCTTTGTTTGGCTATAAAAAAACGATTTCTTTCAAGGACTCCATATTATATCGAGCCTTGTGTATTCATTAGAAATAAGACGAGGTGAATAATGTGTCATCTTGAGATATTTGGCTTATATGAGTTCTGACACATTTTGTTTTGTTGTAAAATGTGTTCAAACCCATAAAGTAATCATTATATCCACACTGCTCCTTTGAATAATAAGGACGGTTACAAGGTTATCATTATGCAAAGGGCTGGGTGGTATTAGCAAAAATTAATGTTGCACTATTTGGAGATTTTATCACAATACATATATATATCTCAGCTTTTCAAAACTGGCTTTAGTCAGTGTAATAATGTTTAACCCTCTCAGGCTCAAATTAAGTTTTAGTAACAGGAAAAATCAGATATGTTGTTGCAATGCCTGCCTTGAGAGGGTTAATTCTACAATTTAGTTAAGCCTCATTGACATGTATTGCATGCTATTGTGCAAAAACATTTCTGCGCTGTGCCTGCTGGGGTCAAAGTTCAACCAAATTCAGCTTCGACCGTGACAAAAACCTGCCATGTCTCTCAGATGTGCAGCTACCTATGAGTTTATCCTCAGACCTTGTTGCACTTTTCTTCCTGCAGAGTAAATTTGATAGAGATGAGCTGACTTCCACGGACTTAATAAATCAGGTGTGGTACAAGGTTAGGTAGAAGGATCCTCACTGATTATTTGTATAGTTGTGTTTTACTAGTGTTCCTTGTGTTTCTAAATCTAAAGTGGGTAAAATCACTTGTCAGACTCTTCCCTCTGCAGCAAAAACCAAAAACTAAACCTTTGGTAGCAATACTTAATGCAGTACTGAGTACGTACCCAGTAAAATACCTGGTATGTTGCAGGTAAGTAACATGAAGTGCGTTTTTTAAAACTTTGCATATCTGTCTGTTTCTTTTCCTCAGACAGTACCTGGTGGTGGTGTTCAGGGACAAACCCTTGGAGCTGTGGGACATCCGGACGGGGACACTTCTCCGAGAGATGGCCAAGAACTTTCCCACTGTTACCGCACTGGTACCAACAAATGATAAAATCTGACTTTCATTTTTTGAGAGGCACAGAAAAGTACTACTCAGTAAGAGCTGAAATGCAGGAAAAATAAAAAATAAGTATATTTCAGGTAGTGCAGAAGTTCAGCAGCACATCTGATCCTGTACAGTTCTCTTTCATAGCATTAATTTCATATCTCTCCATGAGAACACCTGCATGACACGAGCCTGGTACTGAGCACACAGGTGTTCGTAAAATGCATCTTTGCAGCAGGAAGACTGATGTCTGATGAGCCATGCACATTGACATTTTGCTGCAGGTGCCCCCCACAGGAGGTAGCATGTTGCACCGATGATCTCACACGGCACCTGGCAAATCTCAGTTTTTTGATAACTGTGGAAAAGAATGTGGTGACATCTAGTCACCCTCCACAGGTTCGCTCCGGTCTGTCTTAAAGTCAAAGTGCACCTTCAGGGCAGTTCTGCAGCCTGTCATGTTGGTTTTCACTGAAAGGTTGAGGGACATCCCCCTCAATCTGAATCTGTTGTTTCATACATCACTCCTGAAATTCTCCCATCTCTATCATTTTGATCTGACTCAGCTCCTGTCACTCTTCACTTTTGACAGAGCAGCAACTTATGTATGTTTTCAGCAAAACAACTTGAGAGGAATACAACATTTTTTCCTCTGGGTAGTAAGAGTTTTGAAAATAATATTCAGACACATTTTGACCTGCGTAGACGCTCCATTAGAGGCACCGCAACTTCTTGGTCTGTTTTCTGTCAATGATTTGAATTCAGCTGCAAGCTACATCTCATTCATACTTGTCTCTTACATTTATCCTACAGTGCCTATAAAAGGATTCTTGGATGTTTTATTGCTGTCATAAATCAATCCTGGTCAACATAACTTGGTCATATTTAGAGACTATCCTAATTCAAGTCAGAGAAAAGATTATTGAAAAGTACAAATCAGAGGATGGATCCAAAAGGATTTCCAAGGCCCCAAACATCCTCAGGAGTTCTGTTAAATCCATCATGAAGACATGGAAGGAATATGGGACATGTGTAAATCTACCAAGAGCAGTCCGAGTGATCGTGAAGGCCACAGAGACACCTGTGAGCTCTCTGAAGGAGTTTTAAGTTCCAGCAGGTGAGATGGGAGAAGCTGAGCTACAACAGCTGCTGCCCGGGAACATGGCAAAGATAAACCTGCTGTTGAAGAAAACTCAGGTTAAATCTCACCAAAATCTCAACTAGAGTCAGGCAAACTCCAGTAGAAACTTAATATGAGTGATTAACTGTGACTAAGTTCTACGAAAGCATTAGTCTTTGAAACTTTGGCACATGAAGTGACTTGGAAGTGATGTTCCAGTTAGTTTATGATCAACTCTTAGCTGTAATTGCATCATAATGACATGTGGTAAAAATGTACTTAGATTTTATGAAAGTTGGTCTAATAGGCCCATTGATGATTGGTACCCAAGCTCCATATTGCACATTAGGACTTCCCTTTTATTGGCTTCACTTCTCAGATCTGGTGGCTAAAAAATCAAAACCAAGCACATTTTGAGAGCTGGAGAAATATCCATTGTGGACTCTTCCTTTTTGGTAACGGTCTCTCATGCAGCACTTGTTTGTGTGAGACATTTTAAAGATTAGTCCGGAAAATTTCACCAGCCTCAGCAAAGATCTCAGTGGCTTCATTAGGACGGAGAAATTCTCATAAAAGAAGAGTTATACTGGACAAACTTCGCAAGAGGGTCATAAAGTCTTCCCTAGTGCAAATAAAAAGAGCAATAAACTTAATAATCCATGGCTGCCTCCCCTAGCCTCATATTGCTGTCTCATTTCCATATTGATTATAGCCCTGGGTCAACCGGACTACAGCCCCGGTGCTGCAGCTCTTTGACAGGAAGTGTGCCTGTGTGTCGTTTATACGAGCACCGATTGGCCCTTTCCTTCTGTCGCCTCTAAGTTGCTTTTTACACTGTAATTGTTGACTGTAACGTCAGCGAGCAGTGTTTGTTTCTGTCGCTTTAACGGTTGCCCTGCGCGTTTCCACAGGAATGGTCTCCATCCCATAATCTGAAGAGTCTAAAGAAAAAGCAGATGGCAGCCAGGGAGGCCATGGCTCGACAGACGGTGTCGGACGCTGAGCAGAGCAGCGTTGAATCCTCGGTCATAAGGTCCGTTTTAAAGAACTTTATTAAAAAAAACGGATTTTCTTCTGTTCATTTTTAGTTCCACCAAATTAAAGTGTGACTGCTGAGTCAGCACTCAGACAACGCTGAGGTTTTTCTGTTTATTCTGAACGTTTTCAGCATATTTTCAACTTTTTCAGATATTCAAATCTCAACCATCAGCTCTTTCAGGACATTACACCTAAGACTTTTTATACTATGCAAGGATGAAATGAGGAGGATTTCTGAGTGGTGCATTAGCTGCTTACTTAGTAGAAAGTGATTACAACCTAACATTTAAAAGCTATATTCATGTATGTGTGAGCTGCACGTTCTTTTGTTCCATCTGATTTTCCTTAGTCTCCTGCAAGACGCTGAGAGCAAATCAGAGACCAGCCAGTCAATCTCAGCCAGGGAGCACTTTGTATTCACAGACACAGACGGGCAGGTCTATCACATCACTGTGGAGGGCAACACCGTGAAAGATGGAGCACGAATCCCCCCCGATGTGAGTCCACCCACTTTGTGTGACTTATATTCCTTTTATATCAACTGATCCGTCAATAAAGCTTTCTCTGATTCAGTTATTTGAATGAAGCAGACTTTATGTTTATGTTTTGGTTCATTCTAATTTAATTACTTGCTTTCTTCGTCTGTCAGTGCTTCTATATATTTCTGTTTTCTCTATCCTCATTCTGTACACCTGAGCATCCATCATTCAGTGGATGTAGAACATTCAGTTCTGCAGATGAAAAACTAACAAGTGCTTTTTTTTTGGACGTCCTTGCCCTATCATCAGCTCTCTTTTATTCAAAAGCAAGATCTTTCAGCAATTAATTATTCTTTACATCTGCACTGCGTCATTTCAGTCTCCCATAAGAGCTGAGAAGAAACACTGGTCCCCTCCACATTAAAGTGAAAGCCATCACTCTCCCTCCGTGTCCTTCAGCTTCTTTTTATGTCGGGATGTGTGGGGGAGGATGAAGACAGCAGGTGCTGAACAAAGTGTGGCCAACGTGATGTAAACAGTCCGAAGCTGGACTCATCACTTTCACTGTCTAATTCTTTATTTGTGTATTTATTCTTGCCTGTGAGGGAGTTAGTCCCATTCTGTCGCTGTTACAGCAGAGCAGCTGTTACCTTTAAAGCATACCTGGCTGTTTTTTTTGCAATGAAAATGTAGAAACAAGCTAACACAGAGGACAGGATTTCTTCTTATTTCATCTGTAAGAGGATTTTATTACGAGTTAACATCACCGCAAACAAAAGGAATCTATTCTTTTCTCACAGCAAAAATAGTTCAGTCCTGTTTCCTGACTGCCGACGAAAGGCGAAGGCGGGCGATAATGTATTTGGTCGTGTCCACTGGATGTATTTTAATAAAACAATCATAAAATAATTATTGGATGTACATCGACAGCTGGTTAACATTTGCAGCCAACCCAATTTAAGATATTTGCCACAGCCAGCTGATTTTAGAAAACACAGAACTGGCTGTAATTCAGTTAATTTTACAGATATTGAGTTAAAATTCTGTGTGATAGTAGCTGAGAGTTATTCCCAACACGTCCTCTGAAAGGGACATGATCGTATTTCTAAGGTTTGATCAAAGCAGCTACAATTTATTTCTTAACAAAAGATGATTTTAGTTTAAAACTCAGGCGGGTGACATGCATTCCTTCATGCTCTGTCTTTAATTTGAATTCTAATTGAAGATAACAGCGTTTGTGGCGTTACATGCAGTGTTTTTAATGGACTGCCTGTTTTTTTCCATTCATTTTCTTCATTACTGCATTGAGAGTTGAGTTTTGCTGCCTGCACCTGTTTCTCAGACACTTAAGCTTCAGCTGGGGCTTTTAAAGCCTTATCTATGCGACGGTTGCAGGTTTATTCAGGATTTGAATACCCTAAAGGTTTTACAGTGCCTTCAGTGCGATAAAAAAGGTCTTTATACGTATATCTGTCAGAAAAAGTGACAGAAACTCTGCAGAGAAGTTTGGTGATTACACTGGCACCAAACGTCTTCATATCAGCTTTGTCCTTCACTGTCGCCTTAAAGCCTTATGCTGTATTTGTTTACCATATAACTGCCGAAGATATTTCACTTTATTGTTTTGTTTTTGTTCGTCCTCCATCGATAAATTCTGGAGAGTGGGATATTTTTTTTATAGCAGGGGGAAGATGGTGGCAGATTTGCTGTTGGAATTGCAGGATTTTGACGAGCTGGGGGACGACTGCATTAAAGATGTGACAAGTAGACATAATGATCCGATTTTTCATGATGTTTATCTCCAGTTTTATTGAGGATAAATTCCCACTGCATGTACACCTGACTGCAGGTTATATCAGCACTCTGAGGATACAGACGCAGCACTTCGTTAGTTGGGCTGTTTGGGGTTTTTTCTTGTAAATTGTTGGACTGACTTGTTCTGAAAATGGTTGACCTGCAGTTTATGTCACTAAATCAGTATTCTTATTTACCAACAGGTAATACTAACGTAGCACATGTTTAGATCTCTCAGACCTTACCTTCCTGTAATCTCTGTTGCAGGGTAGCATGGGTAGCATTGCCTGCATTGCCTGGAAAGGTGACACCTTGGTGCTCGGAGATGTGGACGGTAATCTCAATTTCTGGGACCTCAAGGCTCGTTTGTCGAGGTAATGGCTCAAATCTGGCGTGACACATTGAGTCCAATAATTGATTGAACTGTTAGTCTAATATTTAGAGTGATTGGGCCGTTAAACAAAGTGATTTGTTTGAGAAAAGTTATTTGGATTCCAGGATGTTGTGACTAATGAAAGAAATTTACAATTAATCAGCAGATGAGTTAATAATGAAAATAATGCTGTATTTGCTGTATATTTACCATGTTTTTCTAAAAGTATAGTGTCGTACCCAGACATTAAGGAGCAGTATATCATCAGGAGAAGCATAAAAATGTGAAATCCATCATCATTAATGTACGTAATGTATAATGTGGTGAGCACTAACTCACTCCTAGAACATCGTTCTTAAAAGGGTCATTTTTTGCTCCACAACTCATTCTTTTCACAACAGGTAATGAGTCTCTTTTGGCACACTCCCACTCTCACAGTGTTATCAGTGCAATCAGGTTTTTTATTTCCTGTTTGCCTTCTGTATCTGCTGTAAGTAATGCATGCAGACATTTGTGCCTTCTACATTACACATCTTCATTTAAAGGCAGATTAATTCATCTCAGATCATAATTTTCAAACGTCTGTATTCTTTTAGGTTTAATAAGACAGACTGACAGAAATACAGACTAGAATGAAAGCCTCAGACAAACCGTCACTGTGTGAAAGCTATAAGTTGGACTGTCAGAAGCATCTGATCGTCACAAATGTCACTTTTTATTGTGGAGGAGAAAGGACAAGTTAAGTAACCCTTCACTTTAAGGTTTGGGGAGAAAAGTTTAAGCTCGGATACAATGGAAGTTGATGAAAGATTGGATGTGTGCACTCTGCGCTCTGGGAAGATTTGAGAGAAAATTTTAAGTTTTAAAGCAGTGAAAGGCAGACGGGGTGAAAAAGGAGAAAAATGCAGACGTTTTGATGTGTAAACCTTATAAGAAGGGTCACAACTGTGGGAGTTAAAGGACTACAAAGATTGTGGAACGTTTAGACAGTTGAAAACTGGGGCATCATTGCGCTCTTAGGTTGAAGTCTGTGGTTAAAATCTCCAAAAATCACAAAACTTAAACTATGATTGTGTGAAAACCAAAAGCAACATCAAAATGCAAGTTTCAGTCACATAAATCCCAAATTTCTGTGACTCTTTTAAACCTTTAAATTATGTTTTTGCTATGATGTTTCTTTAAATTTCGTGTGTTGTCTTCATGAAATTGTTTCACATTTTTTGTGAATTTTAACTTTGTTGTACAATTTATCACCACAAAAAGTTACGACGCACTATTCTGAATCGGTTTTTGCAAAGGTGGTGGAGGAGTAGGGAATAGAAAATTGTGGTATAAAACAGAAGAATAATGGCTGAATAATAGTAAGCCTGCTTCAGCACTTGTTAATGAAAATCTAGGCAAAGAGGATAATTATTCAAAGAGATGCTTTGTACATGTATTTCTTTATTTAATTATATTATGATCTAAGGACTTCACTTTTTTCTATCATGTAAGGTTCATATAAAGCTGTAATAAGATGTACATCATGTGCATATGTGCCAAAACCAACCATTTCCAGAGGTTTAGAAAGTTCTGGTGACTTTCTGGAAGGTAAAATCGATTTCAAAAGGTTCATTTGTCCCATAAGGATCAGTGCTTTTTATCTTTTTAGGGGAATTCCGACGCATCGTGGCTGGGTGAAGAAGATCCGCTTCGCTCCGGGTAAAGGCAACCAAAAGCTGCTGGTCATGTACACAGACGGAGCCGAAGTCTGGGACACTAAAGAGGTGAGGCTCCGTGCGCCAGAGAGAAGTCAGCGTCGCAATTTTACTGGAGTTGATTCCTCAAGTCCAGTTTTTGGTGCCAATTACAAAATCACTGCGAGTAACACTTCACTGCAGTCCACATCTGAAGCAGGAGGATCAGCTGCTGCCGTGGCCTCTAATGCCTCTTTTATACCGGCTCTAATTCAGAAGTCCGGCTCTACTCGGCTCGGCTCGATAAAGAATGCATCGCGTTCACACCGGCCAGTTTGGTTGGCAGCAGAGGAACGCCTCCTCGTGTTGCGGGGGGCGGGGCTGCGGCGTGGGGGGGGTGCGCTACCGAAACTTAGCGCAAGTTGTGTAAACAACGACAGCGCTATGGACAACGTTGGCCCTGTGTTGTTGCTGTTTTTTAAACTTATGGGGATTCTCCTGAGACTTCAGGAAGAGAGGCGCAGTGGAAGAAACGCTCTGGATGCCGCCATTGTTGCGCAGAGTAGGACAGCTGTTATCCGCCGGAGATTTCAGGCTTTACAGCACCTTCAGCTGGGGGACAGATGGCTAAACATTGCAGGGTAAGCTAACGCTGTTGTTTATATTCCTACCTTTGCTCTTTATGCTTGCATCTGGTCACACCCACGACCAATGAGTGAACAGGAGCTAAGCTTGCACCGACCCGGCTGGCCCGACTCCGAAGCAGGGACCAAAGAAGCAGGGCCGGCCTCAAAAAAATGCCGGTGGAAACGCGCGCAAAGCAAGCCGAGTAGAGTGGAGCCAGGACCTTTAGAGCCTGTGTAAAAGGGGCATTAGTTGATCTTGGTTGACAGACTTTTTGTTGCAGGTTTGTTTGGTTTCTGGTGCTGTGCCCACTGAAGCCTGACAACACTCTGCTCGGTTGTTTTTAATTAAACCTCAAAGCTATCACTGCTGTAGTAATAAACTCTGTACCTGTAGTAGTGTACCTTATTCGTGGTGTATGTATTCATGCAGATCGTGTTCCCTGACAGTGGCATGAAGTTATTATATTCAGAACGTCATATTTGTCTGTATTTCACCTTAGCTCTCCTGGATAGTTTACACTCCGGTTTATCATTCAGGGTTGTATTCACAGTCAGCCTACAAAAACACAATGAGTGCTAAAAAGTGATGAACAAATTAACGACACAGATGATTTGGTTAATTAGGAGAGCAGAAGGTGGAGAGGTACGGCCCCGTTGGAGTGCTGTTGTCTGCATGCTGTTCAGTCCTGCTCGTAAAAAGCCAGACAACTAATGGATGGAGCCGCGAAGGGAAACGTTTACAGAGCGGTAAAGAGGGGGATGCAAAGGAGAGAGTGAGAGACAAAATGGGGGAGGAGGAGAGAGAACGCAGAGCAATTTCCCAAATGCTTCAACGCTCTGCTGACAGCTGGATTACACTTACCACTGCCTCGTAAAAAAGCTGGAAGGAGGTTTTTAAGAAACTCGTTATAAATTAGTTTTTTTCTCCATGTTTGTTATTGTTTGTTTCCAATGTAAAAGCATCCTTTCATTGTTTTTTTTTTAGGTGTTGCAGACAATGAGGAATTATCCGTGTTTTTTCACATCCTGCAAAATACACAAATGCATTAAAAAAAGGCCATTAGTGCAAAGTAATTTCTGCAAAAAATGCAGTGAGAATGTTGAGTGCCGAGCAGGAATCATGAGCTGAACAAAAGATAAGATGAGCAGAACGGGAGATTAAAAAGAGCAAAGCAAAACTTCAAATGAGCTGAGCAGGAGTTAAAAAAGGCAGAGCAACAGTTAAAATGAGCAAAACAGGAGTTTGTGCTGAATCAGCTTTCACGTAATTACAGGAAACGTTAAATATATCTGATTTTGGCGACAGCATTAAACATCCCAGCTCTCCTGTCTTGCAGGTTCAGATGGTCAGCAGCACACGTTTCGGCCGCAACGTGAACTACCGCATCTTGGACATAGACTGGTGCACCTCAGACAAGGTTGTGCTGGCGTCGGACGACGGCTGCATCCGAGTGCTGGAGATGGCCATGAAATCTGCCAGTTACCGGATGGATGAACAAGACCTGACCGGTGGGCGAGGACGGGTGTCTCAGAATACAACCAGCCGTATTCTGATGTTTCTGACCGAGTGCTCTTCTACCTTCACAGATCCGGTGTGGTGTCCCTACCTGCTGCTGCCCCGGGCTGCCCTCACGCTCAAGGCTTTCCTCCTGCTGCAGCCCTGGTCAGGAACCTTCACTATGGACATCACTCAGGTGTAAGTCTCAAACGTCCAGCTTGTCTCCTTTCTAATAAAAAACTTTCCAGACTAAATCTGAAAGACATTAAAACCCATCCTGTGCACAAAAGAAGAAAACTTTTAATGAGCTCAGACAGATAAAACATAAATGCTCTGAACGGATCATTTAGGAGCTCAGAATGTGCGATAGATCAAACTCAGAAACAGAAGAGTTTCTCCTTTTTTCTTGGTTTAATTTAAATATAAAATCATCCACACAGAGTTGGTTTGTTAATAATTGAGACAAACTCCTTTAGGCTAAACTGCATTTTAATTTGTGTTTTGTTCACTGCACAACCAGGGGATGGAGATTAAACAGATGAATCTTCTCTTTAACAGTCTCACCACACTTGTCATTTTAGAATCTGTATGCAGAGAGTTTCAACAGCCTTATCTTAAAATTAGTTTCCTTATTAATTATAAAAAAGGTACTATTTTCAGACTAATTCACGTTTAGCAAAAATATGAATTTGCTGTTTAATCCTTATTAAAATTTTATCTCTGACGCTGTTTCACTTTGTATTTAAACTTGTTTATAGTTTGCTGCGAAGAAGGTTCTAAGTTAATGTTGTTTTTAAGCTGTATGAACTAAAAACTTATTGGAAATAGAATCTAATTATGTAACAAGACAGATATACAGTCATGGGAAATTATACAATCTTTCAGTTCTAGCTTTGTAGATGTCAGGAAAAATAAAAACTACTCGAACATTCTTCAAATCTAACGTCCAGAGGACAAAAACACTGTTATTATTTAATAAATAAAAACAAACATCCTATTAAACCAGACTGTGCGATGCTCAGAGAAATAAACTCCATCTCAGACTCTACAGGCCTCAGTTAGCAGGTCAAAGGTCAAAGGTCACGACAGGATAACTGGAAAAACACTGCACAAGTACGGCTTGTTTGGAAGGAGTTCTCACTAAAAACAACATGGCAGCTCGACTTAAAGGAACCAGAAGACTTCTGGAGCAGAACCAGAGGACAGATGTTTACCCAGAATGCACTGCAGCTGTCAGCACGGTGGTGGAGGGCTGATGGTTTGGGCTCCTCTGCAGACCAGAGGACAGATGTTTACCCAGAATGCACTGCAGCTGTCAGCACGGTGGTGGAGGGCTGATGGTTTGGGCTGATTCTGGAGTCAGATGTGACAAACAGGACAATGATCCCAAACACAGCAGAATGGTCCAGAACCAGAACCTCAGAGAGCTGAAGCAACGCTGGAAAGAAGAGTGGGCCACAACTCCTCCACAACCATGAGAGAAACAAACAGGAACCAATGAGCTGAAGCAACGCTGGAAAGAAGAGTGGGCCACAACTCCTCCACAACCATCAGAGAGACAAACAGGAGTTCCTGCTGCTGGAGGAGGTTCTACAAGCTGCTGCATCAGGAGCTGGACGTAGTTTCCAGACGCAGCTTTTCCATTTTAGTTCTGTTTTTGTTTAATAAATCATGGTCCAATCTGTTGTGTGTTTTTGTCCACTTGAGGTTAGAGTTTAGTATTAAAGATGATCTTAACCAGGTTCTTAAATTATGGTCTCATATGTAAAACTAAAGTTGAAAGAGAGCTTTTATTTCCTGTGACTGTAAAGTGAATTAACTCCAAGTCACTGAGCTAAAAGCTTATTGTTTTTGATGTTCTTGCACCACCACAGCATCTGTTTTTTACCAGAGCAGTAAGTTAACATGTCAAGATGGAATCTGGCAGAAAGGGTTTTGGATTTTTCAGCATCACTTTCATCCGTCAGCCTGTTTGCAGCCAGGCAGCTACATTAGTCACATTCACTCCCTGACCTCAGCATAAACCCATTAAAGACTCCACAGGCAGACTTCTCCCAACAAGCAGGTTCTGAGGTTTCCACTTAACGTTAGAGTCGGGTTTTTATTTCAGCAAAGTCGAAAAGATCAGATGTCACTTAACTTTGATCCGCCTGTTTCAGAGATTACACTGAAAAAGTGGAGATTAAAGGCCTGATCCAGGAGCAGCTCAACTCATTGTCAAAGTAAGATATAAAATAAGTTATTCACTCTAACGCATTTAAAATCATACAGTAAACTACGGGTTGAAAGCCAGTGCAGATTTGTGTGGGTCACCTGTGATTTTGTACGTTTAAAGTGCAGGGTGAAGGAGCTGTTTGACAGAGAAGACAAACAGCCGGGTCTGGGCCTAATGCACTTTGGAAGTGTAATTGTCTGTGGTTCTGATTGTCTTTCTCTGATTGGATCCCCAGTGATCTGAAGAGCGTCCTTCAGGACCCAGAGCTCAGTCTTCTGCAGCGCTGCCTCCTGGTCTCCCGGTGAGTTTGAACGCAGCGTGGCGTCTCCACTCTTCATTAGTGTGCAGATCGAAGTGATGCAATGATGAGGGAAAAAAACAAAACAAATAAAATATATAACCTAATAAAAAGGTAACCAGCTAAGTGAGACGTGACTTCGTTGTTCATTTTATCGCCTGCTGCTGAACGGTGAAGGTGGAGGATCGTTTTTAACTTCTTTCCTTCAAACCTTGGCACTAAACTAATCAGCGTTAGCAAACACAAACATGATGACAGATACTGAGCTAGAATCAGGTGTGGTAGTAGCTGAGAGTCATCCTGAACGCATGTTTTGAGAGCTAACAGGTCTCACATGAGATGACACAAAACATGATTAAAAAATTTGACCAAAAACTGCTCTAACTTTGGCTTTACAGACGGCGGGCGATATGCATTTCTTCAAGAAGACCTTTAATTTAATTGATTTTATTCATTTTTTTAAAATAAAAGTGTGAAACTGACTCTTTTTTTTTAATCCATATTTTAATTTGTAAATGTAGACAATATGTGCTGCATAACGTAAAACATGTGGCAGAATTAGAAATGATAATAAAGTGCGACACACGAGCTAAAGTCGGCATCCCTGATCTCGTTTTTGCTTCGATTCTCATTTCGCTCCATCATCTGACAATTCTCGATCCGCCTGCTGTGAGCAGAAATGTTTCCATCCTGTTATAAAGGCCTTGAATTTCCTGGATTTTTTTGTTTTTTTTTGTTTGTTTTTCTTTAATTCTGTGGCAACGATTCACAGAAAATCTTTCATTATGTTTCCGTCTTGCCATCCAAGTTTCCATGCTATTGTTAATGTCGCAAGGTAACCTAGCAACAGCTGTGTGCCTGTGCAGTTATATTAAAGGATGCTGAGGAAAGTAAATGATGAGGAAAAAAAAGCAGGAGGAGAGGAGCTGACTGAAAGAACAAGGCACGGGCTGTAAGATACAGAAACTGTGGTCATTAATGAGCTTACTACTAAGAAAACCAAATGGTGCGTGAGCCTGCAGAATGGGTCTAATTATTTTCCACCCTCTAACCCAGCTGATGCATCGTTGTGGTTAACTGTAGGCTGTTCGGGGACGAGTCTGACCTCACCTTCTGGACGGTGGCATCCCATTACCTTCAGTCGTTTGCACAGGCTAGGCAGCTCAGCGTGTCCGCTGCGGAGGGCAGTGAAGAAAGTCAGCCGTCACCTCAGAACCACCTGGACATTTGCCAAGATGTTTTGTGTGAGAGTTCCTACTTCCAGGTCAGTAAAACAAAAGAGGCAGACAAATTGTTCTTCCTAGGAAAAAAAAACAAAAAACAAATGTTTGCATGTGAAATCCCCCTGGTCAGAGCGTGCAAACATTTCCATCCATAAGACAGACCCTGCACAGACACACAAACATCCGGCTATCCAAAGTGTCAACATAAATATGGTCTAAAAAGACGCCTTCATACTGGATGATGGCGCTAAAAATTCTGCCAGAATGAGGACAATCTGTGCATGGTCTTGGCAAAGTCTTCAGGCACGTATAAAGAACACAGTGAGCTCTTTATTGCCATTATTGTAGCATGTGGAGGGTTTTGAGCGTACACTCTGGGTGGAGTGTTGGGGCTGGAGCCCGGCCTCATGCCTCACCTGCGACTCTGTCACACCTCACTGACAGCACTTCCAGCATAAAGAGATATTATAACCAAAGACAGGACCAAAAGCTGAAAGTTGAAGCCACCATGGACGAGCGCCCTCTTTTAGGCTGGCTGCTGTACAAGCTTTAAGCCCCGCCCCTCCATAGAAACGAATAGAACAACTTCCTGACTAAAAATAAAAATACACTTCAGCTCATTTTCTTTCATCTGTTGATTATTTTGGATTCATGTAGCTCTTACCTTGCTGCTTTATGTTTCAAATATGCATTTTTTTAAAAAACAAGTTTAGTTTCGGTGACTTATTTGAAGCTGAAGATGTTGAGGTTCTCCTTGTGAGGGACGAGGACGGACTGGATCAGGAACAAGGACATCAGAGGTCCAGCACAGGTTGGAGGACTGGGAGATAAAGACTGAGATGGTTTGGACATGTGCAGAGGAGGGACAGAAGGATGTTAGAGACAAAGAGGACAGATATGGATGCAGTTAGAGAGGACGTGGAGGACAGAGGACACAGAAGACAGAGGTAGATGGAGGGGGAGGACCTGAAAAGAGAACACCGGCCCACAATTAAAAAAACAAGTTTAATGAAAAACCAAAGCGAGCAGCTCGTGGTGATGCTGAAGAGAGAAATATTCCTTTTTTTTTTACACTCAATTAGCTGCATTTTAATTAAAACCAAAACTCTTCACTTCAGTTACTTCAGATCCTTTTTTTTAACAGACTCAGTGATTTCACACACAAACAGGAAATAAAAACTACTGAGAAGCTGTTTCAGAAACTCAAAATATGTAGATTTAGTTGAGGACTCAGCCCTTGAATGTTTAACAAATAATGTCTTCAGTCACTTATTCAACCGTTAACTGTAAAACTAATAAACAGTTACAGAGTTGTTTTGCTCAGGCGAAGGCCCACGAGCCACCAGTTGTAGAGAGTCTTTTTGTGTCTCTGTTGTCTCAGAAAGACAATTTGCATTTTTTATTTTTGACTTTGAGGCCGTTCTCTCGACTCCTAATGTTCGATCGCCCCAACATTTCCCCTGAGCGACGGTAGCCTTCAGTTAGAGACTCGTTTAGAAAGAAAAACCTTTCTCTCATTTGCGCCGTGGCGCCTGAAATCAGTGGATCTTACCTCCGACATCCAAGGCCCTTTCAGACAATACCCAGAATCCTCCTTTTTCATCTCTGAGTATTGAAGCAGGTTGGTAGAAGTCTGCTGCTTTCATTGTCTTCGCCCCAGAATTAATCGGAGAGTTTAAAGAGCACGTGGGAGATAATTAGGAAGTTTCCCCACTGTGCAAATGCAGCTTTTCTTCTTCTGTATGGGTGTGAAGTTTTAGTCCTCACAGAACAAATGGGTCGCTCAGAACGGATATTAGGCAGTTTTTAGGAAACCATCAAGCAGCAGAGGGAAAATGAACTCTCGTTTCAGCTAGAAGAGGTCCAATTAAAAAGTCACAAATGTTCATGTAACTTTATAGTGAATTATCAGCTTCTTTTAATAGATTATGCTTTTATTTTTTCATGAAATTTCTGCTGCCTGTTAATGAGGGAGCATGCGGTGATCACAGAGACTTTCTGTCTCCTGTCGTCAGAAAGAAATCAGACTAATAACTCACGTCTGTGGCTCTGATATCGAGCAAAAATCTTTGAAGTAACTAAACTCATTTGGTTTCTCTGCGGACATTTATTCCCCGTTTTTAACTCCCAGAGAAATTCATCTAAAGGAGCAGAAAGGTTTATATGATCAATATGATAATGCTGTCATTTTAGTTATTGTGGCTGTAATCTTTTATAAATTATGGTTGTTTTAGCTTTTGTTTCTGTTTTTATGCTTAATGACCGTCATTTGCTGTCTGAAAAGAAAAAGAAACAGCTTCTCAACAGGGAAGATGTAATGAAATAATGAGAAATCAGCCGCCCGTAATGAAAGGAGGTGTAGGAAGCTTTGGCACCAGAGAGCCTCCTGAATTTTTTAAAGACTTTATAATTACGCTCTCCATCTCTGTACTCAGTAGTCATTTAATTGTCTTCCTGTCTCTATTTGCTTGTTGTTTAAAGCCTGCAGTGCATTATGGGTGTATTTGACGCGTCTCCACATTGTGTCTCTCCCACACGTTCACGAGACTTGACCGTTGATCCCAGAGGGCGTTTTTTTTTTTTAACAAAATAAAAGTACGCCTAACTTTCTGCTCCACAGAAGTTCCAGCTGGATCGAGTTCACCTGCAGGAGGTGAAGCGCTCCAGTTATGAACACACCAAGAAATGTGCTGACCAGCTCCTCCTGCTGGGTCAGGTGGGTACTGCACGCCGCCGTCCACACGAGCCGAGGCGTTTCTCAGAGTTTCCACACAGAAAACAGAAATGTTAGAGTTTAGTTTTACTGTTTTCCAGCTCTGAATAACTGTGGAAAAACAAAAGCAGATTATGGTGATTACTCTTAGTGGCAGTAGGTAAATACAGCATTTAAAAATAAATAAATAAAAAAATTCTGAGAGCAGAGTAATTTTCACACTGGTTTTATTTGAAGGAATGCATTTTCTGTGGCTGATTAACTGCATTTAACTCCATCAGTTGTAGACGTGCATCAAATGATTACTTCCTGAAAGTTTCTTCAAAACCTTGTGCAGCTCATGAGATATTTTGCTAACATGACAGACTAACGTACACTGAAGGTGAAAGGGCGATAGTGTTTTTGTACCACGAGGATTGCCAACTTTAAGAAATCCAGATCATTCTTTATTGGACACCAAATCAATAAAAAGCTATAATGTCATTAGCTTTAATCATTTAGCAGACAAGCCCTTTTATGAGGAATTAAATCAATAAAAAATATGTTTGAATTTATTAAATTAAGACCATAAAGTCATTACATTGTTTTTTTTTTCTTTTTTCAGAAGCTTTATTTCCTGCTGTTCATCTTCTGCTCCACATTTACAGTAAATGTTTGTATTTGGGTGGTAAAAATGGGCAGAAATCATTTAATAGTCTGGAGTTTTGGAACGGGAAAGGGTGTAGGAACCCTGTCTTCTCACATCCAGTCATTTTAGAAACAGAGGATAAAACTGCACCTCTGCAAACTTAGTTAAATACAGTAAATTATTGTTTTAATGTAAAAAAAATAACCTAACTGAAAACTTGAGTCTGGAAATGTATGGAACATCTACATTGCATTTAAAGTCTGCTCAGAGGTTGCAGCCTGTGTGATTTTCTGCAACATATTTGTCCCTCACACACAAACGAGGCCTAATTATTTTGAGCTCCTAACTTCACGTCCCAACCAATTACACGCGCAGATTGTTATAATCATAGACGGGTTGGATGGATTCTGAGGACGTCCTCAGTGTCGCAGCCTGTGGGGACCGGCTTCACCTCTCTCCTCTCTCAATGTCACCACTCTGCGTCTAATCACAGGCTGCAATCAGCAGGCTGCGAGCTGGAGGTGCAGTCATCCAACACTCGGGCAGACAGAGGCCAGCCTGTGCTGACCCCAGCATGAGATTGAGTCTTCATCTACACCCGATGAAAAGCACGATAATGAACATAATTTCCCTGCTGCTCGCCGCCGCACTCGGCTCACACCTGCCAGAGGTTGTAATGCCTTGTTTTTCTCTGCTACACTTGTTCTGTTCTCTTCACTTTGTTACGGCTCTCAGACTGACAGAGCGGTGCAATTACTGCTGGAGACGAGTGCAGACAACCCCAGCTACTACTGCGATTCGCTGAAAGCCTGCCTGGTGACCACCATCACCTCATCGGGACCCTCGCAGTCTACAATCAAACTAGTGGCCACCAACATGATAGCTAATGGAAAACTGGCAGGTAGTTTGATGAAATACATCTGATCAGTCTTATTTACTGTCTGCAGCCTTGAAACATTGCTGGGCGCTGAAGGACTGAACTGTTCCTTTAATTATTAAAGTCAAAACAAGCAGAACAAAAGCTAAAATCAGACAAGATTAACAAAATTGCATTTAAAACCTTAAATGTAGCAAAACAGTAGCTGAAAGATTAATTTAGCAAATCCATAGCTAAAAGCTAAATGTAACAAATTTGTTGATAAAAGCTAAAGTTAACAAAAAAACAAAAAAAAAACTAAAATGACCGAAACAGTAGCTTAAAGCTAAGTTAGCAACACCGTAGGTAACAGCTAAAAGGAGCATAAGAAGACATATTAATGTATTTCTACATGTGAAGGTTTGTAAATAAAGTTAAATGTTATAAAAGTTACAAATACTAAAAGTCATAGTGTGCTATTCTTTATCGAGTTGAATGTTTTGATATTTCAATGGTTAAAAAAGCACAAAATATTAAGAAATCATATAAATAAACAGGAAAATGTTTGAATTGATGACTCAGCATTCAGACAATTATTGAAGTTATTGATGCATTTTGCTTTTCTTTGTTTTAAAGTAAGATAAATTTTAGGTTAAACTTGATAAAATGTGGATTGTGTCGGTGCTGTCAGCGTGTACGGTAAGGAAACCCGGGTTTCTTGTGGGAACTTGAGCGGCTCACACATGTGAATAAGTTGAAGTCTGCTGCTGTGTTTCAGAGGGAGTTCAGCTGCTGTGTTTGATTGACAAGGCAGCAGATGCCTGCCGCTACTTGCAGACCTACGGGGAGTGGAACCGAGCTGCTTGGCTTGCCAAGGTAACGTAGCACGACAGCCTCCATCAGTACTGGGCTGTTTGGAGAGGCTGAGGAGGTTTGGACTGTTTGGTCAGCCGGTGTTGAAACTGACAGTAAAAGTTAGCGCAGCTGTTGTTTTATTCATTTAATAGTACAGTTCCTGGTTGTTTTAAAGGTTGAAATGTAATGGGATGTTGCGCCTGCAAGCTGCCTCCCGCTGTTCTGTTTTCTACCTCTCGGCTTGTTCCCGCACTGTAAATGCAAGCTCCCCGCTGAGAGCGCAGCTTCTGTGTTGTGTGGGCTTCCAGGTGCGCCTGAATCCAGCGGAAAGCTCAGATGTGCTGAAGCGCTGGGCAGAACACCTGTGCTCCCCCCAGGTCAACCACAAATCCAAAGCCATCCTGGTGCTGCTCTCCCTGGGCTGCTTTTACAAAGTAGGAGAGATGCTGCACAGGTAAGCCCTGCTGCATGTCAGCACTGATAAACACAAACCTGAGTCTCAGTTTGCTCTCACTTCCTTTTAAGACATAGAAAGATTCTACAAACGACTGACGCTGCTGCATGCTGTCATGGGAAAAAGAAAGTCCACCCTCTTTCAGAACAACACAACAGACTCCACTGTGTCATTATTTATTAAACAAAAATAAATCAGAACTAGAAAGCTGTAGAAAATCAACTACAGCAGAAGAACCTCCTCCATCATCTGTAACTCTCAGCAGTCATGTTCTGTAGGACTTTATCAGCCTCTCTGATGGTTGTGGAGGAGTTGTGGCCCACTCTTCTTCCCAGCGTTGCTTCAGCTCATTGGTTTCTGCTCAGCTCTCTGAGGTTCTGGTTCTGGACCATTCTGTTGTAGATTAGCTGCTGTTTGGGATCATTGTCCTGTTTGTCACATCTGACTCCAGAATCAGCCCAAACCATCAGCCCTCCACCACCGTGCTGACAGCTGCAGTGCATTCTGGGTAAACATCTGGTTCTGCTCCAGAAGTCTTCTGGTTCCTTCAAGTCGAGCTGCCATGTTGTTTTTAGAGAGAAAAGGCTTTAACCTTTGACCTTTAACCTGCTAACTGAGGCCTGTAGAGGCTGAGATGGAGCTCACTGCACAGTCTGACCTTCAGGGTGAATCTGCTGTCACTCCATGGAAGCTTGGCAGCCATCTTAAATGTCTCCTCCTGTAAATAATCTTCCTCTCTGTAGAACGATGGACTCCAGATAGTTTGGAAATGACCTTTGACCCTTCCTGGACCGATGTGCATCAGCTGCTGCTTCTCTGAGGTCATTGCTGATGTCTTTCCACCCTGGCGTTGTGTTAGCTCACACCTGTAGCTCCACCTTCTGGAGGTGATCCCTCTGATCCTGAGGCTGGAACCAGTTTTTTACTCCCAGCTTTAATATTTGTTTAATAAATAACGACTCAGTGGAATCTGTCGTGTGTTTTTCTACACTTGAAGTTAGATTTGAATCATTTTAGAATCTGTTGAAGAACAGATTATTTTATCATGTCCTGATCCTCAAATTGTTGATTTTAAGGTAAAGAAATAAAACCCACAAACTGTAATTTACCATGTTTTATAGTTATAAGGTCTGTTTTTTGTTTTCTAAAATCCGATTACCTGGATGATATTTGCAGGTTTATATTTTTCAGACTTGTCCACCTGAGTGTTTTAGAGTTTCTGCCTGGCTGTAATGAAGGACACATCGCAGCCCATGGTTCTGGACCGACCCTCCCTCTCTCTCTCTCACCACGGCATCGATCTGATGCCGGTGTTCTGGTTCTTCTTCTTGACAGCTCTTGTTGCGTGATGCCCCTGGCAGTGAAAAGCTCTCTCAGGGAATTAGGCGGTCATCGGGGTGGCGGGGCTGTTATATGCTTCAGTCCCACAGACATGAAGGCAGGGATGATGCTGCTTTCTGGTAATGGCTCTAACCTCCTCCTGTCCGTGTCTTTTCTCCTCCTCTCTGCGGCTCCCGAGCAGCATGAGGTACTTTGATCGTGCCGCCCTCTTCATCGAGGCCTGTCTGAAGTATGGGGTGATGGAGGCCAACGACTCCTCCAATATCCTTTTTTAAAAAACCCATTACGGTCCTCTGAAGGCCATTTAGAACCAGACTTTGCTTCTGTTGCCAGATCTGCCCGTTCCTGTTACAGACATGCATCTGTTTCTCTTCCATGGAGATGTTAGCGTATTTCAGAAAAGTAACCTTCAAGCACATAATATTTTATCAGGTAAAATATCAGCTTTTATCACACTTCACGTATGTCTGAAATCTTCACATCCTGTTGAGGCTTAAGAGGATGTTTTTGAGAATGTCATGAGAGACATCTGTACAATATAAGACATTATTTAATGTCATCTCTGTGAATTCTTGTTCCTCAGTCTTCCTTAAAGAGGCATTTCTGCTCCTCCTGCCTCTAAAAGAAATTCTCCAGACATAAAAGCTGCTTGAAGACTGAAATAAAGATAATATGGCTCTTTATTAAGTGTTAAACAAATAATACATTTAGAAACAAGCTAGTTTGTAACATCATAAAATTAAAGAACTTAAAGAAGAAAGAAATCAAACACATAAAGGTTATCCTGATCCGTTTGAAAGAGTTTATTCTGTTGTAATTCTGAAATGCAGGCATGCACTCAATGTAAACAAAGCACTTTTTATGCATTCTTTAAAAATCGAAACTGTCAGACTTCTTCATCCCAAACGGCTCTTCCATTGTTGATTTGTTTTTAGTAACTTTGGCTGTTTTTGTAGGTAAACAAACACATTCGGACACAAAGTTTACTCCTAAATGTTTCATTTTAGGATAAATTGACCGTCGATGTGAGGAAAACATGGATTTTGTTTATTATTACTTTAGGAATCTTTTTTTTTTTTTCATGATGCTTTAATGAGGTCCTTTAAAGTGAGAAAGCTTTCAAACATAATGAATTATTATATAATATATATATATATATATATATATATATATATATATATATATATTATAATATTATATATATTATTATTGCAGAACACCTCATTTCGATGATTCCTAACATACTGATCTGTTTGTTTTCCCCCCTCAGCAACTTGTGTTAAAATATTTAATTTTCTGTTAGATTTCAGAGAAAACTCCTGTGTGTGTTTGGAAGTTGGATTCGTGAAGTGGCCAGCAATTTTGCTCCTTGTCACATATTGCAGGAAAACCACTCAAACTAGTCTTTTCCTGTTGTGGTTCGGAGTAGAAATGTTTTTCCCTTTCATGTTATTTTTGATCAAAGCTGCAGAGAGGAGCTGCATGTGGCCTGAGAGCCTCGGGCTGCAGACCCAGGGCCTGTTAAAGTCATACAGCGTGCTGTTTTCAAACTTCTTTAGAAACTTTGTTATGTTACAACCAAAGCCTACAGGAAAAACAGGCAAAGCAAATCCTTTTTAGTGTTTGTTTTGTGTTGTTTAAACTTATGTAATGACAAACAACGTAACAGGAAAAAAGTCTTTAATCAACATTAAACAATATTTTATCTATAAATGTGAGGAGGGACAACTCCAAGCAGGAAACTATTCAAAAAAGCATGTTTTACTGAAATGCATCAACAAATATTCTTTTTTTAAAATATTTTTTAATGTTTCCTTGACCTGCTTTTGCACATAAACTCATCGAGGCTGCGTTTGTGGACTATGCACGGCTGCTGCGTTCGCTCGGCCTGCGCGAGGGCGCCGCTCTGTGGGCGTCGCGCGCCGGCAGCGCCGGCGAGCAGCTGATGGAGGAGCTGTTCCGAGGAGAGGGAGGCGTTCCAGAGGCCCTCCTCGGGGAAGATGAGGTGGAGCTGGGACAGGAGAGCACCGAGTGATCGGAAGCAGGAAGTGAACGTTTCAGCGCCTCTCCTGAGCAGATCAGCGCTCGGTCCTTCAGAAATCTGACTGAGCTCTGTGTCTGCATCCTGAATCATATTTATCATCTCCCCACGAGGCGAAGAGAGGCGTTTGAGATCAGTCTGTGAGCTGTGAGGTAGTCACTGGACACACCTGCGTCTGTGGCTGGAATGACATTTCTTAACGTGGTGTATTTGGTGTTTATGTGCATGTAACAACCCCCCCCACACACACACACAAAAACACTTTGATTCCTTCACTCAACACATCGTCAAACCCTCAATATGTGCTGATGAAGCAATTTAAATACTGGTTACTTGTTAGGTCTTATTTTCTGTCCTTGTTCAAATAATTCAAACTTTTGTTTTAGTTCTTTTCCTGCGGTTTAAATGAAACGTGGAACGGATGATTAATCCTTTAATTATTGCTGTTTTCTTTGGGAAGCAGCTCCCCCATGGCTCCTTCATGACCGAACTTAATGATTTTATTTTTGCACTTTTGATTTAACCAAAAATTCATTAACTTGAGTAAAAAAAAAAAACAGTTTTAAAGTCATGTTCTGTGTAAAAATTACAAGCGGTCAGTATCTTACCTGGTGTAGATGGCTCTCTGAACGACCTCAGTTTAAATCTGATCATTTTGATTTATGTTGTCAGCAGTTTTGCTTTACACGGGTATTCTGTGGTTATTTGCAAGTGCAAATATAGGCAGCAGCAGCTAGTTGTAGCACTTCCTGCAGGAAACATTGAATATCTCTGATGAAATAACAGAATAGTTCAAAACTAACTGTGGTGTAAATGTTTTTAAAATGGTCTCGTCTCTTTAACTGGTGTGAACTTTCTGCAGCGAGCCGCTCCGGTCTCGGTCCCGACCGGACTAGCCTTTAGCTCATCTGTCCTGTCAGAATTCATCTTTAAACTGAGGCCGTTCAAAGAGCCGTCTTCTAGGGTTGGACAGGGTCTTCAAAGTCTAGTTAAAATGTAAAACAATGTAAGAATTAGTGCAACTGTTATGACCGTTTCTTTTTTTTTTTCTTTTTCTAAACTGGCACTAAAAGACCAAGTTTTCCCTTCCTGTAAAAAACAGGAAAACTCTGAACATTCCAGGATTTGTAGTTTATTTTGAAAGGAACATAAAGTGAAAGTAACATCACGGGGGAGCTCAGCGTTACGGTCAGAATATGTGCGTCCCTCGGACCGCTGCAGACAGATAAATATAAATATCCCTGGTTAGCAGAATTTGCACCAAGGCCTGTTTTATTCGAGGCTTTTTCAGCTGCACGACTCGGGGTGAGTAAACTTTAATTCACCTCAAATCCAAATAATCATTTTTTAGGCAAAAAGTAGAAACGGGGAACAGCTGCTTTAAAACAGTTTGTTTTGTTGACACTTAATTAGCCGTGAATGAGTAAAGGAGCCAATAAGAACATGTTGGGTGAGCCATGAATTACTGCAAGTTGGGGAGGTTGCTGGTAATATTTGAAGAAAACTTGAATATTTTAGCAACAAACAAAAGGTTATAATACCTGTTCATCACCTTCCCACAGAATCCCACTTGAAAAGATCCCAACTATCCCTTTACCCAACCCTAAAGTTTATTAGAAACACTAAACCCTGCACAGGCAGACAGCATATTGGACATTTAATTCCAGCTCTATAACTCTGAGAGTTACAGCCCAGAGCGTGCTGCTGTTCAAGCCTCGACACCTTTAATTGTTAAATTACATATTCGACCTTTAAACTTTTATTTCCTCCCTTTACAGGAAGGATCTGAGCTCTGTTGCCTGAGTGATACTTTTCTTTTGAAGTTCTTTTGTAAATCATTCCAGTTATTCTAAAAGAAAAGGTTGTTTGTGTTTTTTCTGAAGACGTGTGTGTACTTCGGTGTTCTTCTCGAGTGTGTGTTATAATAATCTGCTGCTCCTCACAATCACACAACCCAACTTACTCAGACGCCGCCGCTCGTCCTTTCCTTTCCTTCAGCTCCTTCTGTGATGATGTATTTTAGTGTTTGTCACCAACTCCATTTCTTGTGTTGCAGTAAAAAAAACAAAAGAAAAACCCTCCGGTGGCGTCACTATGGTAACCCCAACCTATTTCCAGGCGCTTGGTGGGGTTCCTGTACGGCACCGCCCAGCAGGTGGTTAGCTGAAATGTGCTGCTCTTCTTGTTGGTGATTAGCTCCCAGTTTTCTGAATGTTTTTTAATGTCTACCCTACAGATTATACCGTTTCATATCCAGGCATGTAGACATGCCTTTGTGTGTTTTCTAAAAAAGATTTCTTTTCTTTGTTCATTGTTGATTCAGTGAGCCTGATGCTTTAAGTTGTGTAAAAAGATTAAAAGTATATATATATATGTGTGTACGGCAACAAATTAAAAAAAAAAAACTGTTTTTGGTGAGTTGTTTCCAATCTGAAGACCTGAACACAAGAGGGCGCTCTTGTCTCTTCGCAGGCGGCGTGAAGCTTTGCTGAGTGAAGTCATGATAAAATCCATCAGGCTTCTCAAAATAAAAAACACACACAAGTCCAAATCATGAATCGAATTCAGATCCAGACTTAAATCCAAAAACTTTCAGCTCACTCACATTCAGAAGACGTGATGCTTGTTTTTTGTAAATGTTTTTATTTTTCAAAATATTTATCTTGATTTGCAAAAATTTCTCTCCACAGAAACACTTTGAGATTTTTTCAGTTCCTTCCTTCTGTTTGAAATCTGCTTCAGTAAACCTTCTTTATTTTTCTCGTTTTGCTGACTTTGCCAACATTCAGTTGTGTTTACTAAAGTTTTGCTCCTTTCAGCTTTTTCCAAGTCTTCAGAATTTAGTTTAACTTTAATAACTTAGTTTCAGCAGCTTCAGCAAAGTCATTCAATCCTCAACGTTGTCACAGAAAGCACAATTATTCTAGTTTTAGTATTATTCCTCAGGTGGAAGAAAGAGGTCCTGGTAATATTTTTGTCGTGGGGGTTAATCGACGTGTCCTTTCTAAACTCGCACCACGGCTCCTCTCGAAGGGACTGGAGGCCAAGCCGAGGCCATCCAGAGTAAGTGAAAAGCTGCTAAGATCCATTTTATTAAGTGTTTCTTTAATGATCCTCTTTTGATTTCCACCCAGGTAGACTGAATTTTAACGTTCAGTCATTTATCAACCTGTCTTAAAAGTGAATTGGTCCCCGCATGAGCCACTTCCGCAATTAATTACTTCTTTTCTGCTCAGGAGGAGGGCCAACAGCTGGCCTCAGCTCGCTGCCCAGGTCTAACCGTTTTCACCCTTTTCATCGCCTCACATTTATCCATTGATGTGCATTCTGTTTCTTCCCTCTGCCCCACACAAAGAGAAGAAAAACCGTCTGGAACACGCAGGCCTCACAGCTAACTCGCTTGTGTTCCTTTTAATGGCCCGCTGAATGAGTGCCGGAGAGCCGTTACAGCCGGGTCATCAGTATGCAGAGCCTCACGACAAGTTTTCTGCCACCCAGTTAGCTCTGATAGCAGCTCCCATCCAGCTACCCTCACTTGATACTTCCATTTTTCACCTTACTGCTTCTTTTCAAGCGTTTTCTTTGACACCGAAACAAAACTGGCAGCTCTCACCGCACCACCTCCGCTAATTTCCTCGAGGACTTGTTTCCATCTGCTGCTTCACCTCTCGGTGCCTGCCTCCTCCTGAAGCGAGATTCAGAAACACAAGACGGAGTGTGGTGAGAGCCAAAGCTGTGAAGGAGCAATTATGTTGTTTTTTTTTTTCAGCAGATGGAACTCGCTGATCTTCACAAGATGAGACTCGACAGCTCAATGCAGATTTTAATGTGCAGCGGTCCGGATTTTTATCATAAATCTTTTCTGTTGTAGGTTAGCTGCTGTGTTTGGGATCATTGTCCTGTTTGTCGGACAGATGGCCTCACATCTGACTCCAGAATCAGCCCAGACCATCAGCCCTCCACCGCCGTGCTGTTAGCTGCAGTGCATTCTGGGTAAACATCTGTCCTCTGGTCTGGTTCTGCTCCAGAAGTCTTGAACCTAAGTCAAGCTGCCATATTGTTTTTAGAGAGAAGAGGCTTTCTGCTGCAGTCCTTCAGACAAACCATGACCTTTGACCTTTACCCTGCAAACCGAGGCCTGTAGAGGCTGAGATGGAGCTCATTTCTCTGAGCTTCGCACGGTCTGACCTTCGGGGTGAATTTGCTGGGACGTCCACTCCTGAGAAGATTGGCAGCTGTCGTAAATGTTTTCTACTTTCCTCTCTGTAGAACGATGGAATGCAAAAAGTTTTGAACTGACCTTTGACCCCTCCCAGACTGATGGGCAGAAAACGGGTGCTTCTGAACCTCTGAGGTCCTGAGGAAGCTGCGAGTCTGGATCCAGTTTTTCGCTCCCAGCTTGAACGTTTGTGATGGGACCTGTCGGGTGTTTTCGTACAGATGAGGTTAGAATCAGTTTAGAACCTGGTGAAGAGCAGATAACGTCCTGATGGAACTGAAAGAGGACGGTGTTTCTTCTCCATGACTGGAAATAGTCTGTCTGCTTCAGGTCTCCAGGTCTGCTGCAGACAGATGGAGGTTTACAGGCTCACTCAAAGCCCACTCCGTTTTCCCCTCCTTACTTATGATTCACTCTCACCTCATTTATTTTTCATGTAATTATCTTACCTTCCTTTGTTTCCCTGTCAGCCTCCCCACAGGCTTCTTTTGTGAGCCACGCCCCGGGTGGTGGAGTAATTGGGTGAATTGAGCCGTTCATAAATCAACATGTTCAGCTCATTCCGGAGATGGGTGCTTTTTAACTTTTATACTTTTCAAAATATTTACCTAAATTTACTAATATTTTCCCCATTAAAACTTATTGAGATCTCTTTGAAACCTGCTTCAGCTGATTGGCTCTTCTTTAGTTTTCTTATACCTGCAGCTTTTAGCTAACTTTCTGCTACTTTAGCTTTTTCCTGCTGTTTTACTCCTTTCTTTTACCTTTATGTTAAAAATTGGGACGTGTTCTGGTGCTTTAATTGTTGCTCACTTTTTCACAGGTCCTAAATCTCAGTCGGCTGTAAATGAAATCGGAGCTACGTCAGGGTGATATGGGTTTCTTACCCACATGTCCTTCTTCTCACCCACATCTGGGGGGGGGTGGGGGGATTGCTTTCTGTCTCAGGGACCCAGAGGTCCTATCTCATCAGTTATCTGCAGCGAGCCACTCCTTGGATTGGGGAGACATCATTCCTCTGGCTGAGCTTCCTGTTTACCCTGGAGGACCGAGAGGTGCTGAGGCCCCGTCCTGGGGGCTTCAGGTGATGTTTACGTTCAAGCATTTAGGCCCCCAGCTTTTATCTGATGTCATGTTGTTCAGCAGACCGTGCTCTTACTTAACCACAACACCACAAAGCTCTCATTTATACCAGGCAGGAATACGAGGGGATGCATTAACAAGTGATGATAAACTCTTATCGGAGCCCAGTTAACCACTTGTGGACAGGAGAATCTTTTTTAAAAACTCCGGTCTTGTGGCTTGATCTCAGTTAGATACCGTCTGCTCTGTTTGTTTGTTTCCAAAATATCTCATAAACCACGGAGCAGATTTTAATGAAACCCTCAGAAAGTAATCAGTGGGAGTACCTTTACATCTCATTCCCCTTTGGAGTCAACCCAATTCAAGATGGCCACCACAGCTAACCTACACAAAAATGACTAAATCAGTCTGTGTTACAAATATTGAGCTAAAGCCTGGTGTGGTCACCCCCAATGCACAAGATCTCACATAAGAACATTTATAAGGTTTGACCAAAATGGCTACAATTCCGTTTTTTAAAAAACAAGATGATTTTAGTTTAAAACTCTTGCATAAAGGGGCGACATGCATTCCTTCAGAGATTGCATATTGCTCTTTATGTGTTTGAGTGGCTGCCTGCGCAGTAATAACAGCGAGGTCCTCCTGAGGTCCTCAGAGAGATTAGAGCCTGGGAAGGCTGCAGCCATTATGAAGGAAATGACCTTTTATGCGGCGGCCAGGTCCAGGTCTGAAGACACAGGTGGTGTTCCCTTTCATCAGCAGAGACAGTGGAAGCCTGGAGAGGATGTAAGGGATACCTGCTCTGCAGCTGACCCACTTCCTGTATTGTTGGCTGTGAATATGTGTATATATGTGTGTGTGTTTGACCCTGAATCTAATGTAACCATGAATATGTGCTCTCCTGTGAGGCTGCATGTTTTTGTTTCAAGTCAAGCAGAGTGTTTGCTTCCTCTCCATGTAGCAGACACACTGGACCTTTGTGTGTGTGTGTGTGTGTGTGTGTGAGGGGAATGCTGGAGCAGTGAGCTGCTTGGCTGCGGCCCGTGCAGGCCTCCTCTCCTGGGGATAAGCACGTGCAGCGCTGCCATCAGAGAACCGGGTCGAGGCCCGGGCTTACAACAGTTCTTCAGGGGAAACATCCACTGTTCTGTTCGGTCGAGAAGGCAATCAGTAACACGGCAGTCACATCTACACCCTGCAGCAGCCTAAACAGCTAAAAGCTTTGATTTATTACCACACGTCTGAAGCGTATTCGCTGGAGACAAACACATGTTTCCTTATTGAATTCCACAAATTCAAGTCTGGAAGGTATGAACCTACAGCAGGACGATAAAAGGACGAGAGTTTCTGCAGGTCTTAAGAAGTAAGAAATGGAATAATATAAACTTTAGGCCTCAAAAATATGTCCAGATTCTTCCATTCGGTCTTAAAATTCATTTAGTTGCATCCTTAAAAGTTTGTTCATTCATTGCTTTTTTCAGCAACTTTTTATTTTTTATTTTAATACACTCTCAGTTAATTTGTTCTGTGTTGTAGTTCTGTCATAAGATTTTAGATGTTTTTAGACTGTAGCAAACTACAAATCCCATCATGATGCTCTGCTCCTGACACTGGTTTGTTGTAGTTTTATCAAAGATTTGGATTAAATTTTCATTAAAAGCAATCAAATGTATTGCTTTGAATTAAATTTTAAAATGTCTCTTTTCTTTGCAGTTCATGTTGGTCTTAAATTTGAATTATTTTGGTTTTTAAAAGATCTTTAACAGTCTTAAATTTAACTAATATTTAACTTGATTTTAAAGTTTTTCCTGATTTATTTATGTTTTTGCCAAAATGTTGCTGTTTAAATAGTGTTGTTGTTTTTTTTTAATTAAAAGATGATTTTCAAAATGCAACACTAAGTTCTTTGTTAGTGGAAGGTTTTAAGGTTCATTTGATATCAAAATAATATTTTTTTAATATTTGTGCATAAACTAATTAAATAAAAGCAGCAGTTCAGATCTTCTTATTGTCATTCCACTAGGGGGCAGCAGAGACCTTAGGAATGACAGATGTGCTGGAGTTTACAGATCTGGGACCAAAGTCTCCAAACAAGTTTTCAGATAAACTTTACACAGAAAAAAATATCTAACACCCTGTAGTGTAGCTGCAAGTTATAAAAGTAGTAAAAAAAAGAAATTAATAAATAAAAAGCCACTTCATAGACCTCCTGCAGCTGTCAGTTTGATAAAAATCAAAATCTTTAGTTCAAAATTTCACGAAACTTTACTATTTAAACCTTAACACTACTCTCTGTTTTGCATTACAAAGTTATTTCTGCACAAATATTAGGAAATTCCTGCTGGAATTGACCCCAGGCTGCACCGGACGTGCTACAGCTAGCTGCTGCAGCTGCTGTTTGTGCTCACAAACAACCACAGATTTCCATGCAAGTTATTGTGCATTTTGAAACCAACAGAGATGTAAAAGTTTGATGAAAATGCATTCACGTAACCCAAATGAAATTGTTGGTATCCACAACAGGTAAGATATTAATTGTTTATAACTTTTCTACTTCAGAGCATTCAGAAGTCTCAGAGATGACAGCTTTTTCCTCAACACATTTCACATTTCTTCAGTCAGTTTTCCTCAAACAGCGATAAGACCGTCAGTCCTTTGTGTCGGCTGCTGGTTGACGTGAGCGTGAACACGTCTCAGGCTGACAGACAGCTGAGCAGGAAGTGCAGGTCCATTTTAAAACACCTCGCAGTGTTTGTGTGTGACGGCGCCAGGTTCCCCTCGTATCACCGAGAGGATCTAACATCGCCACCACTGAATGTTGTCTGATCTCCGAATCACTGTGGAGGCCGTACCACGAGGCTCACAAAACAATCTGTGTAAAGAAAACTTGCCAAGCTGACTCTCAGAGGCCGTCGTTCTGGTGATATTTGATGCGACGCAGCTGGAAGAAACGCTGGCATCAGACTGGAAACGCATGACATCAGCCTCAGCTAAAGTCTGACAGACGGGGAGAAGAAAGAGGCTGAAGGGTTGGAGTGATGAGGAGGGGGCAGGATGACAGAAGAAGTGAAAGGAAGGCTGGGGGGGGCAGGAGTTCTGTAGATGTAATCCTTTCTGATGCGCAGGTCAAGCTGCCTGCTGCCTGCTGAGGAACAGTAAACATGAAGCTAGCATGTTGGACTTTTTACAGGCTGGAAAAGAACATGAATGGTTTTACTTTATCGCCCGCCACCTCTGTGTTTGTATTATAAGCAGCATATCTCATGAACCGATGGACAGGTTTTAATGAAACTCAGGAAGTTGGACGAATTTTTGGAGTCAACCCAGTTCAAGATGGCCACCTTGATCTACACAAAGATGGCTACACCTCAATGAATTCTATAGACACTGAGCTAAATGTTAGTATGGTAATAGCTGAGAGTCATTCCCAACACATACTCTGAGTTTTATATTGAGGTTTCATTAAAACGGCTACAACTCAGTCATTTCCCAACATGAGATTATCTTTGTCTGACACTCTGGCATGAAAGGCGGCGGGTAATATGCATTCCTTCAATTCATGCTAGGCCTTTAATTTAAAGCAGAAATCTATGAAGCAACTCTTGACTCTTGGCTGAACTACAAACATGATTATTACAGTACTGCAGGTAGTTTTATATGTCTGAGGATTACCAGGCATCCCCAAACATAAAACCAGGATTATCACTAAGATAAAACCAAGTTTTTAGGTCTGATGGTGGGATCTCTTTAAGCAGAAGCTGCACCCTCGTGACTGTTTTTGCATTATCAGCGTTTTGTTTGAAAATCAGGGGTTAAATCAGATAATAATCCAGTGATGTTCTGCCTGAGTGGTAAAATTAGCATGAGAGATCTGCACGATTCTGGAAATCATCCATGGCATTAGTCCGATCACTGGTCTGTCCTCTGGGACTCAGTCTGCCATGCAGTCCCATGCTGAGTCTGAGGGGGGGTTCGAGCCGGACCCTGAGGCCACGCTGTGACTCGATCCAGTAATGTCCCCTTCTTCTGCTTCACCCATCAGCTCTTTGGGAACCCCTAATCCCTGCAGCCTTGGAACAACTCCAGCTTCAAGTCCCTTCAAACGTCCTGCGTTATTAGATGCTATGAATTACACATGGANGGGGGGGGGGGGGACATGGCAACTAGCAAACAGGGCAGTGATAAATCTGAAATAATGAAACAGGGCTGTAAGTGGAACCAGGAGGGCTCCACTGAGCCACAGTCAGAGAAACCCGATAGGCCTGCAGAGCTGCTGGAGGCCCGGTCTACAGGCAACAGCTCAACGTGGAGCTCATTCCTCCTTTTCACAACATTATGGGACAGTATGTTAGTGGTACTCATTATGAGGTTCCTGTCATGTTCTTTATCTCCTCACCTTTAATGAAGATCTATAACGTGTGTAGCTGATGGCAGGTAGAAGGTAGAGCTCACAAACGATGGGCTGTTCGCCTTTGAATTCCTGATAAGTTATTGCTCCAGACAGGAGGAATAAATGACTTAAAGAAGACAAAAGTTCTGCTGTCTTCACGATAAGAACTCTTCTGTCAGTTCATGCAGAGTAAATCTATAAAAGAAAAGAGCTTTGTGGATTTTTTTTAAACTCAGGACTTTCCTGCTTTAATTTCCTGCATGTGTCACAGCTCTGAGTGTATTTTGAGCCTGCTGAGGGGGGGAGGGGGTCTCAGCGCTCTGCAGCCTGCATACAGGAGTGATGTATGGAGTCTTTTTTTTTTTTTTTGTGCCATAAAGTTGAGCAGTCGGTGAGACTGATGCCCACATAGATATTAAGCTGAGCAAACAGTAATGTGTCCTGTGTGCACCAAATTCTGCCTGTTTGCTTGTTTGAATTTGCACAAAGTATGGCAGGCTGTTTTACCATATAATAAGTCACACTCCTATCTCTGTTTACTAGTTTAGGTTTCAGTAATAGCATTTCTCCTGGTCACAATAACATGATTACTAGTCGAGGAGTCTAGTCTAGTCTGGAGCTCTAAAATGAATAAAAATCCAAGCTTGCCATCTAAAACTATGATTTTGAGAAGATCTTTAGAAATCAAACGAGCTTAAAAAAACTTTCTGTTTCCTGTGCTCCATTGTGAATGAAGTATGAGTTTGTGAGATTTGACAAATTGCTGCATTCTGTTTTTATTTACCTTTTATACAACGTCCAGCGGTTATGGTCACGAGTCTCTGCAACTTTTAATTTGTGGGTCGAAACAGAAACATTTAGGAATCACTGATCTAAATATTTCAGCTGATTGGTGCACGTGTGGAGATGAGTCTGAAAAAGAAACAAGCTTTGTGTGTTAAAAAAGGGTGGAGGGGGGTAAAGTAAAGACTGAATAACCAGCTAATAAAGTAAGTGTGGGGGTGGGGGGGTGAAAAGGATTCGTCTCGTCTTTCGCCCCCTTCACCACGGGTTGTCATCGAGGGTGAATTAGTTTTACGCCGCGGCGAATGCGACCAATAAAGGTCCATCAAGTGGTCAGTCCCTGCCCCCCCTTCCTGCCAGTGGAAACTGTAACGGCCACGGTTTAGCAGACGCACACGGCTCGAGTTTCAGCCCTTTTGAAGTTTTCATCGTCAATAAATTGCCAGATCCAGCAGATTAGTTAAGTGTTTTTTGGCTTCTTCTTATAGGAGCATCTTTGTGTGCAGAAGAGGAAATGGATGTTTTCAGATTTTTACGTTGACTTTTCCAGAGTAGAGCGCTGACACGTTGAGCAATTCCTCGAAGGAATGCATATCACCCGCCACCTTTCATGCCTGAGTTTTAGACTAAGATGAGAAATGAGTTTTACCGGTTTTGGTCAAACATTTAACGTTAATTAATGTTTGTCATGATCTGTTATCACAGAGTCTGTTGTGAAGGACTATTAGCTACTATTACAGCAAATGTTAGCACAATATCTGTATAATTATCTGTCTTATAACCATTGTTTTTGTTGCTAAGGTCAGTTGGCTGTGGGGGTCATCTTGAATTGGGTTGACTCCAAAATTTAGAGCTACATCCAATTCAGCTACTCTGACAGATGTCTCCAGATGTGGTTCGAAGCTCTAAAGCTACTGTTAAAATCTGCTTATGTCACATTGAACCAGAACAATCCATCAATAGAAAGTTGGCTCTAATTCATTCTGCATTTAGCTGATATCAGTGTTTGGGCATATCTCAGGCTAACACTTTGACGGACACAGAGAAAAGACCTGTTCTCCACCAAACTAATCGCTCCACTTTATCCAATCACACAGTCCCTCTGGTCCGAGTCTTTTCCCCGGAGGAGGGGGAGTAAAGGGAGGTGTTTGGGCTGATAACCCCTCTCCATCACTCTGACGCGAGAAAAGAAGCAGCGTTAAAGCAAACAGAGATGCAACCCCGGCCCTGGAGTTGGAGGAGGAGGAGGAGGGAGATGAAGAGCAGCTGCAGTAACAGCATCAGGCAGAGGAAGAGGGGGGGCTGATAAAGAGTCGGAGTGAATGATGGAGGTGTAGCTTGGTTATCTGTTTGACCACATGTTTGACAGATGCTTTTTTTTCCCGCTCTTACTATCATTTACCCCGTCTTATGATGTCAGTTTTACTGTGGCGCCAACTTGTTATCAGGCCTTCCAGGACCCCCACAGATTTGTGCACATGTGGGTTATCATCAGTGTGTTTTACTACATACCGACGCCATGACTCCACTGATTTGCACAGATAAAATAACTCCATACTACTACGATGACAACTTGACTGTTAGCAGTATTACAGAAATGCAGCTATGGTCCAAATACAGGGTGGCAAAAGTAACAAATAACTCCTCAGCTATAGGGTTTATTTATCAGGACATCCATCCATCTATCCTCTGCTGCTTCTCTGAGACCGGACATGGGGGGGGGAAAGGTTTAAGGAAAGATTCCCTGACCTCCCAATCTCCAGCTACGTCCTCCAGCTCATCCAGGGAGACTCCAAGCGTTCCCAGGCCAGCAGTGAAATATATATATATATATATGTATCTCCAGTGAGTCCTGGATCTGGCCTGTGGTCTCCTCCAAGTGGGGAGATGCCCAAACCACCTCTGGCGGCTGTGGATCAGTGGTAAGAGCAGTTGTCCTCCAATGAGTGAGTTGGAGGTTCGATTCCTGGCAGCAGTCACATGTTGAAGTGTCTCTGAACCCCTCATTGCCTCCGATGTGCCCCATCGGTGCAGAAAGCACTGATTAGACTTCATAGTCAGCTTTGCAGAGATGTGAATGTGTTTGAATGTAGGTAAATGAGGGCACAGATTGTGTTGTAAAGTGGCCTGATTGGCTAGAAAGACGATAAATAAGTACAGTTCATTTAACTGGTTCCTTTCGATGTAGAGGAGCAGCAGCTCTTCATCATTTCACCAGTCTGGGTCTATTGGAGATGAAAATTGAGAGAAAATAGGCAAATTTTCCATTGCAGTCTCGCTGAGTGTTTGTGACTTTACTGAAAAGCCAACACACCTGATCCTGTCCTCAGATGAAGCTTATTTCAGCTCGTTCTGTCATCACACAGATCCACCCATTCATCTTCTGGATTATGTATCCTTTCTGGCCTGGGAACACCGTGGGATCCCCCGAAGGAGCTGGAGCCTGTCGATGGGGAGAGGGATGTCTGGGTTTCCCTCCCGGATCTGTTGACTCTGCAGCCCGACCACAGCAGAAACTGGATGAATGGAGTTTCATTAAAATCTGTCTGCTGGTTCATGACATCATTTGGTAACAGAGACAATGACATGATCACCCAAAAAAGAACAGCAGTCTATGATTTGACCACTTCTTGTTGTTTTTTCTGCCTTTACCTTCATTTAAATCCCACTGATGTCAATGTAACACCAGCATGTAAAGATTGATGTATTTTCACACACACACACCCCTCCCCCAGCACTGCCTTAAAGATGTTTTCCTAAAGGTAAACTAGTCAGTGAGAGTGTTTTTAAAACTTAAACCAGTGAGAAAAGACTGAGTGATGTGTTCAGAGGGATGGATAAATATTTAATATTCCAAAGCAGCGCTGAAAGATCACAACGAAGCCCAGATTGCATGTGAAGCCTAAATGAGGAAAAATAAAAAGTAACATCATCATTTTCCTCCCCTTTGTATGGATTTGTCAGATTTCAGCTTCAAAGCTTTGGCTTCTAACACTTGGCGAACATGTTGTTGTTTCTCTGCCCAGATTTTGTTTTCAGAGAAATAATTGTTCCATCTGAAGGGCTGTGCGACATAAACTCTTTTTAAGTTTTAAACTTTTAAACTTTTTTTAAACTTTTTTAAACAAAGGCGGCGCAGTTCACGGTCTGTGTCTGTGTGTCTGATTATTTCATGAACCACTGAGTGAATTTCAGTGAAACTCTCAGAAAGTAAAAACTGATACACATCTACAGCTGATTAACCCAATTCAAGATGGCCACCACCACCAATCAACTTTACGAATAATGACAGCTATATCTCAGTGAATTTTACAGAGACTGAGCTCAAACTGGGTATGGTAGTAGCTGAGAGTTATTCACAACACATCATGTAAGGTATCACATGAGACGTCGTTTTCAGGGTTTGATATGAAAGACAGCGGGCGATATGCATTCCTTCCAGGGCCTTTCTGTGGTAGTAGCTGAGAGTCATTGACATTACAAACTCCAAGCTTTCTGTTTTCTTCTTCTTCTTTAGCTCTTTTGTTTCTTTCCAGACCTGCTTCTCGTCCTCACATTGTGGGTCGGTGTTAGCCTCAAATGCTAATTTTTATGTTTTTTAAACTCTTTTTGTTTTTTGTTTCCAAACCGGAGGACGTCCTCCCCGAAAACCTTCCTATAAATTCAGCTGCTGAAGAACAATAGATGTCTGAAGTTTTCTACATGGAAGTTCTCCAGAAAACCGTTTCCAAATCTTTAAACTCGACTCTTACAACCGTATTGTTTCCAAATGTGGGGGTCTCCAGGTCCCCCCTCCTTTCTGTGCGTCTGTTATTGCTGGAGAATCGGGGGTCAGCACATGCTTTTAATCAGGCTCTCTCTGGCCTTTCCAGACGTTCGCTCGCTCTGCGGCTCTTCGGCTCTTTCTGCCTCGGCCCCTCCCGGCCTCCCTCTGCATTCAAAACTTGTAACTTGCTTTGGGGGACACGGCTCACTGGTTCCACACTGTGGAAGAACAGCGGCTCACACAGAAACACACAGAACTCTCAGCAGTTTTGTCCTTGAATAGAAGTTTTGTTTAACGCAGCTCCAACAGTCTAAATGTTTCTGTTAAAGACTGAATTAGCTGTTTCTGTTTGGCTTCGTTCGATGTTGAAGTGGAGCTGTTCAAACTTTTCATTCATTCTTTTTATGTTACTCACAGATAAAATAATCTAATTTTACCAAGAAAAGAAATCACATATGTTATTTAATTAGAAATTATAATTACTAGACAAGACAACTTAATACTACTGTAGAGAAATGACTTTTTTTTCTTGCAGAAAAAGGAGCGTTAATGCAGCGAGCTGAAGACAAAGGGAAGAGATAAAATGAGCAAAATTGCTGCTAAAAGCTAAATTTATTTAGGGAAAATGTGGTTTCAGCAGATTCGGCTGAATGCTTTGTTTATATTGAGTGTGGACCCGCGTTTCAGAACTGAGTTCAGAGTAAACGTTTTAAAACTGGACTATTTGATTTCAGGATAACTTTTATTACAATACAAGCAGTTTAAAAACACCAACATATAAAAACACAAGAGGTAAAACATGTAAAATTCCAAAACAAGAATAAAAGTTATAAAATCAAATCAAACACAAACAATAAAACAGTTAAAAACATAAAACAATAAAAATAAAAGCCAACATCTCAAAGTGAGTTCAAACCAAAGACAGAAACATGTTGATTTCCTGTTTTGCAAAGCGTAAATTGTCTGTTTGTCCCGTTCCGATCTGTTGGTTTGATGCAGAATAAATAAACCTGACTTGATGTTTTTGACAGCTGCTCACCTGGTTTTCACTCATCCATCGCTCTGCCTCTCAGGTGACAGGTGCAGTGAAGAGCTCATTAGGATTTCATTACATGTTTGCATGGACGAGAGGAGCTATAAACCAGAGAATGTCCGGAACTTCTCGGCGAAGGTTCACTGATGGCCTCCAGGAGGGAAAACACCTGAGCCACACCTGACGTTTGGTATTAGGGAGGGGAGCACAGTAGCAGTGGCGGTGTTTCTGTGTAGCCCTGCAGGAAACCCTGGAGCGTTTCTTCCACTGACACCCACCCATACAATCCTAACATGTGCACAGACATACAGCTGCTGCCCGGCGTGACACAACAAGCAGAGACATTTCAAAACGAGCAAACAGGCAATTCCAAAGCTTGAATTCTCAAAAAAAAGACAGGTTAAGACATGAGCTTTAAAACTGCTCCTCCTCTGCATCCTGTCATCCTCCGAGCCTTTAAAGGCCTCAGACAATAGCTCCGCTGTCAGATTCAAGTTTGATTCCTGGCAACAAGAGTCCGTTAGAGGTTTGTTTTCTTGGGGAGCAGCTCAGCTGCAGTCATTAAGGCATTAAGTAGTTAAGTTAAACTGTCAAATGAGAACCAGGTTGTTTGTCACCTATGAAAAGTTTGGAGAACAGGAAGTCGATGAGAGCACATTATTCTTTTCCTGTTTATAGTTTATTCTGTAAGTTTTATTCTAATTAAACTACTTCTACGTACTTTGTGTTATTTTTTACATTTAAAACGGCTCGATAAGTAATAATGTGCGATGACTTTTAGTGTTTGTAACTTGTACGCGTTTGAATTATTTACTCGTATTTAAATTTTAAAAATTCGTAGACTCACAGACGCCTCATCTCCTCCTGCTGTTTTGTCTTGTTCTTTATTTTTCTTTTTTATGGGCTGGCTTTGGTCAGCGTGGGTGCTGCCAGATCTTTGCAGAGAACCGGAGGAGGGAATGAGACTGGCATTTTACAACTCACGTGTTGTTTTTATATTTTGTTTTCAGATTTGATCAACGTTAGTTCATGCATTTCTCACAGTGGAGACTCCTCCAGAAGCTCAGTTTTCTTTCCGTGAGCGGCCATCTTCTCATACTTTCCACCCAAAAAAAAACGTTAAATTAAAAACAGACAACAAAATGGAAACATCAGGACAATCAAAACCTTCAAACCCCCTGGCAGACACATCACTGGGTATCATAGCTTCGTGCTGTAAAATGATAATTATTATAATAGTCCTGTGAGCTGAAATAGTGTGGGATAGTAATAATCTCTCTCCCCACAACAGGAACTGCTGAGGTCTCTGTGCCAGCTTTCCAAAACCGCAGAGCTTGCACAACTCAAAGGATGACACGACAGAGAGAGCCGAAGGAAGGAAGGGGTAAATGATCCAGGCTCCCCATAATGTCCCAAATAGGTCCTCATAACGAACATGACCTTCAGGCAAAGTGACAGATACTCAAGCAATTCAAGAACAGGAACATCCATCTGACTGATTTGGTGGTTAAGATATGTATTTTGGCTGCATTTGACTTAAAATCTTCAACCCAGTCAATTCAAACCTTTTTTTTTGACAGCTGATGGTGGTTTAGGAGTCCAAAATGATGCCTGTCAGGGAGCTGAATGGACTAAAGTGTCTGCTGCGTGTCTTTGTGTTGACACAAATGAATGAATAAAGAAACAAGCAGAGAGAGAATTTAAAAAATATCTGAAAACAAAATATTTAACATCTAAATCACTCTGAAACTTTTCTCTGGCAGGTAGCATCTCACTGAGCAGTCGGCGACCCAAACTTGACTCAGTATTGTGAGAAAATCTGTAAAATTTCTGTTGCAGTCTGACTGAACATGAGTGTTTGCAACCAGTGAGCCATGCGGCCACATTTTGAGCAGCCAGTTTTTGAAAAACACGACTCGTTTTTGGGTGCACAGCTTGCAAAACGGTATTTTAGGCCATCTAATGGCTCACCTCAGCACACGTTAAATCCGCCCTGTCCAGCTGTGTTCCCGCCTCGGCAGCTGCCCTCGTGTTCATGATTTAAACTACTGGAGTACAGTTTAGACCTGACGACTTCATCATCTGTGTGGTTTTTAGACCTGGACATATTATCCGTCAGCAGAGATCTACAAACAGATTTGGAATCCCTGCAATGAAAATTTGTTGCACAAATATTTTAATTACGTTCAAAACTCAAGCCTGGAAACTGAGAACCATCACAAACACAATGACATTTTGAAGACTTCCTCCTGAACGTTGTTCACCAACCAGTCGCCCAGTGAGAAACTAGCTGAAAACGTTTACATCCTGATGTTTTTCAGTTTCTCTTTTTTGGAGACAAAAAAGGAGGAACCACTTCAGTCAAAATAAGCCAAATATACTCTGGAGAAATGTTTTACGGTCAGACGAGGCATTCTTCTTCTCATTGAGAAGAAGAATGCCTCGTCTGACCGTAAAACATGTTTGAAAAAATGTTTGAAAGCTTTCAGAGCTCAGAATGCTGTACCAGCTGTCAAGCATGGTGGTGGTAGCATCATGCTGTGGGGCTGTTTGCTGCCAGTGGTACTGGTTAAAATCAGTAAATGTACCCAGCAATTTTTGGTTTATTCACTGTAATATTTTTAAAGTGTGCATGCACAAATATTTACTCCAACATCTACTTGTAAATCTTTGTTTCATTTAGAAAAATGATGTATCGTTTGTGTCAGCAATGGGAGAAACTGTTAAATCCTTCACTCAGCTCTTTGACCAAATAAAATGATTAACCTGACTGCCTGCACGGTTTTTCTTTCCGGGTTATTGCCTCATTCTTACCTGCAAACGTGTCACACACTGGGAGCCAGACACAAACCTCATTTTGAGGGTTTTTCAGCAAAATATGTGTGAACATTACGAGCACGTTGCCAGGTTTGTGTCAACATTTCCAGTCCTCCCTCCGTGTTTAATGGCCGGGCAGTGAATCATCGCCATGGCGATGGCTAACCAAGCCTAAGATGGTGATGCACACAGGTGAACCCTTCCAAGAGAAACAAGGAGACTCTGACGTTTATTTAAAGTTCTCGCTCCCCTCCCTTTGCTCTGGTTCCTGAGAAGTGGGCTATGGTGTGACCTGGGGGTCAGTGTCAGATCCTGCTTTCTTTGTCTGCTCCGGAGGACTTTGGCGGGGCAACATTTGGCACCAAATGTGTGTACAACCTTATTGGAGTAGTACTGATCCTCACCAGGTGCTCTGGGTCAACATTATGTTCACTGTTAGTAAAACATGAACTTCAGACTGTAAGACTGGCTATTCTGGACAGTTCTGTCTCTGAAAGTTCAGGTTCAGCCACAACCAGAACATCGTTTTTACAAACTGAACTGAAACTATCTATTCTTGGAATAAATCAAGTTTAATTAATTACATTTATAAAGAACCTTGCATACAGTGGTGTCAAACACGAAGTGCTTTACAGCAGATAAAAACAAAATAAAACATAAAAGCAACAAATAAGTGAACAAAACACCAAATACAAGATCATTTAAAACAAAAAACTGTAGTAAAATATATTGGGAAACAGCAGAGGTTTGTCTTAAAATCATAAAATATGTAAATAATAAAACTTGAATTCTAAAACAAAATCTCTAAAAAAAAGAGAGAAAATTAAGTAAATGGAAATTAAAATAAAAGTTATTACTTTATCTCTAAAAATAATTATAGCCTAAAATAAGTAAAAATAGATTGCATTGAATTATTATTCAGTTTAGAGTAAAACTAGGCATACGATAAAACTAACAAAAATATAAAACTTGATCTAATTTGTGAGTAATTTATCCAAAAGCCCAACTAAACAGATAAGTTTTGAGTTTGGTTCTCATAACTGCAAACTGTTCTACATCAACTTTATTTGTGTCAAAATAGTTTTTTTTATGCTGCAATGCTTTCCTGATGGGCTGATGTTTCCAGACAAAACCATCCTCTGTAGTGAGAGTAGGGAGCAGGTGGAAGGGAGCCTGGAGAGAGGAAGAGTGAAAGCAAACGAGAGGAAGAAGCTGAAAGGAGTAGAGGCGGTGGAGACCTGTCCAGAGTGTCCCCATCTTTCACCCAAACTCCTGCTCCCCACAACTAAAACAGGAACAAGAAGGTGAAGCAATTTAATAAATGATTGGAGTTAAGGTACCTGGGGTCAACCGTCCAAAGCAACAAGCAGAACACAAAAAGACAAACACTGTGGAATCCCAGCTACCACTGTGGCCCTGAGTTTTTGGGCGTCCTGATGCTATCGGGTTTGGACATGTGCAGAAGACTGGATATATTGGACAAAGGATGTTGAATATGGAGACGGCATGGAGGACCTGCAGAGGGTTGGTGTGATGGAGGAGGATGCTGGGCTGTATGGAGGCAGATCAGCTGGAGCAAACCCTAAAGCAGGGGTCTCCAATCCTGGTCCTGGAGGGCCACCATCCTGCATGTTTTCCTTGTTCCTCTGCTCCAACACACCTGATCTGAATCAATGGGTGATTAACAGGCTTCTGCAGAACAAGAAGAGGTGGTTTAACCTCTGAATCAGGTGTGTTGGAGCAGAAAAACAAGGAAAACATGCAGGATGGTGGCCCTCCAGGACCAGGATTGGAGACCCCTGCCCTAATGGGAGCAGCTGAAAGTAGAACTTTCCTTGATATCCGTTACCCTTTTATGTGTCTGTGTGTTGTTAAAGCCACTGCTCCACCTACATTTTCTTCTCCACAAACACATCCATATGTTGGGACTGATGTCCCGTGATGTTTGCTTAAATCAGCCCAGACCAGGAACTGCAGCAGCAGCGTTGCTGAAGGGCAGGATCTCTCCGAACAGAGTGGGGAGCTCATAATTTGCCTGAATGACTGCAATCAGGGCCAATAAGTGATAAGGACTGAATTGCTCTGCAGATCGAGGGCGATAAGAAAGCGCTGTTCAATCCGGCTCAAATTGCTCTGTTGACCAAACGGTGAACAGGTGCGTGAGCTCTCTCAGGCCTCACGCCTCCTGAGCAAACACCAGAACGTACACATCAAAACAAATTACAACTTGTGAGTTTATTGTGTGAACGATGAGTCAGCATTCACATTATTTTCCTGTTTTTTATGTTTATTTACAATCTAACTTTGTCCTGTTTTAGCCGCTCAGATTTAAAAACCTTTAGCTCATTCAGGAGACTGAGGTGCTGTCCTTTTGTTTATATAACTTTTATAAACAACTTTTATTTAGAAATATTCTATTCAGATCTCTTCAGTCCAATCAAAACCGTTGTTTTTTTAATGCTGCTACAGCTAAAAGTTTTAGCTGTCATCAGCCTTTTGCTACTTTTGGCTCATGTTTGACTCATTTCAGTTTTTAGCTTGTGTTCTGTTTCTTTTAGCTTTCTCAGTTTCAGCTTCTTCACCAAATATCAGCAGTTATTCAACGCTCAGCGTTCACCCTGCATTTTTACAGACAACGCTAATTTTCTTGTTTTAATAAATTTTATTTCATAAACAAAACTTCACAGTAAATGTTCGGCTCGTATGGCCCGTCTTTGTTTTGATTGGGAGCCATGAACGTATAAATTCGCCTGTAATTAATGGCTTCCAGATTGCAAAAGGGCCAATGAAGAAACGTTATCAAATTCACATTCAGTTCTGTAAACACAGGGAGAGAAACGGGAAGAAAACGAAGCAGCAATTTCAAAACAATCAGTTCATCAATAGCTTTGCCTTCAGGTTTCATTTCTGTCATTTCTTCATTGCGCTGCATCTTTCTGTGTAGTTGTGCACGTTTTGTGCTCATGCTGCGTCGCGTGTATTAATGATTTATTTATACAAAAAGAAAATACTCATGGAACATCTGGCGTTTGGGGAACCGTCTTTGCTGCTTGCATCAGACTTTTTTTAATAAAACTGGAAGGGGGCGGTGGGTGTTTTTAGAGCCCGTCGGAGTGATGTGTGTGCTGGGATAATAAGGCGGGGGGTCAGTATTAAGGGGGTGAAAGCATTTGGGGATAAGCCATGGCTAATGACAAGGAAGTCCGAGGCGGCTTTGATCCACACGGGTCCTTTGGCACATCGAAGAAGACCCTAATCTTCTTATGGATATGCTTAACTTTTCTCTACTGAAAAAACAAAAATCTCCATCTCTGTCTTTCCCTTCTTGGGTGCAATTCATAACAGGCTGCAGGCCTGCTTCCCATTTCTCTGTTGGTTTCATAAGGAAAACCAGAAAGAATACGGGGTAAACAGCGCTGTGGTTTGGAGCCTTGGCTTCTCGCTTAAATCAGAGCCTCTTTTTTTGGTCACAGTGTGGTTTAGTTTCCTCTCAGCTTGAACTGGATTTTTAGTGGGTTTTGGGGAGAAGATTTCCGCATCAATCACAGAAATTCCAAAGCTGAAGATAATCTTACAGAGGAAATTTTTATTTCATTTCGGATGATTCTTTGTGAAATAGTATCCTTTTCAGGCAAAAAAGCTCTAATATTTGCTGGTATACAATCCCTTTCTGCTGTGGTTGGAAGATGTCTGTAGATGCAATATTTCCAATTAGACTCCATTGGCCCAAGAGTGACATTCAGCATTATTCTTCGAGGCGTTTTGAGGAAGAACAGAGCTGGAAATTACCCCAGCCATGCCAACCTGTGGACCAGTCACGGAAAAAAGCCCCGAAAAGCAGCAAACAAGATGGAAAATATGGAGAAGTCCTTTCCTCCCCTGCCTGGCTGGCACTCTGACTCACCAAATGACTAAAACGAGTTAAGCTAAGACATGTTTTCTATCAGCACTTTTCCTTTGTTTTCATGCCTTTCTTAGAAAAACATTTTTGTTTTTCTCGGAACTGAAATATATTTTCTGCAGAAACCCCTGCTTAATAAAAACCACAGATCAACAAGGCTTTGTAGTGAAATCTTTGGGGTGGGGGGAAAGTGATGGACCCCTGGTAAACAATAGACCAGCTGATCGTCACCAAGTCGTGGGCTGTGGGTCTGCAGGGCCTCAGTCCTGCCTTCGGTCTGCGTTTCGCAGCCAAAGCCGACACCCCTCCAGGGCACGAAGAGGGAGGAATGTGCTTCAAACCTCCACCCTCCTCTCCTCTTTCCCTCCAGAGGGGCAGGGATGGAGGCCCCCTTATGGAAAACAACCAAGACCCCGGGCTTCAGATCCCTGTTTTTCATCCCTCACTTTACCTCCTCACCCTTTCTATCCCTCTCTTTCTTTTTTATCTTTACTTTTTCGTGGAAGAGCTGTTTGCAGTGGAGGAATTCGCAGCCATGTAGAGGTTCGTGGCAGAGGGCTCGGCCGGGGGCCCCTGATAAAGGCTGCGCTCGGCTGCTGAGAGAGCATGAGAGCACAAACATTACGCCACTGAGTAAACGGACCCTGGGGCCCCACCGCTGAGCGCTTTTGTTATTGTGGCTCACATGCAGCCAAGACCAGAGCAGACAGAGAATTCAGTTTATCACTAAATCCAGTCCTGGACCTTTTGGTGTTTTCTTGAAAAGGGGGGGAGAGAGGTAACTCCCTGGTTGCTTTTTCTTTCTTGTTATTTATTTCATCTCTTTTTTGTTTCATCTGCCACTGATTGAAAACTGCATGCAAATGCAGACTTTAGTATTTTGTTGGTGATAAACCACATTACTTACAGTTTAAAGCAGATGTTTACATCCAGTTTTTAAAAAAGTCCCAAAACCATTTATTCTCACTGTCTGACATTTAGGTCAGTCAGGATCCCCAAAATTATATTTTTTGTTAAATGCACAAATTATTAGAGAGATTTCTTTTAGAGAATATTGTATTACTTTCTTAAAACTGACAAGTTTTCCTCCATGTTCTTAGTATTTGGTCGTATTTGTTGCCTTTAAACTGTCTGACTTGGGTCAGATGTTTCGGGTTTCCCTCCTCAGCTTCCGACAGAACTGGTGGACCTGAATCAGGTTTGGAGGCCAAATTTTCTTAAATTTTCTATGAGTTTGACATCAGGTCTTTGTGATGGCCGCTCTGAAGCCACTCTGGAACTAATCTGTCTGTCCGCTGAGGGACATTGTCCATTTGAAGACCAATTTGTGTCCAAGCTTTAACTTCCTGACTGAGATGCTGCTTCAGTATTTCCACGTAATGTTCTTTCCTCATGATCTATTTTGTGAAGGGTCCCTTCTGCAGCAAAACACCCCCATGACATGATGCTGCCGCCCCCGTGCTTCACAGTTGGGATGGTGTTCTCAGGCTTGCAAACTTCCAAACGTAACAATGGTTTTATCAGAGCACAGGACACGTCTCCTAACATTAGGTCTTTGTCTCTTCCTGATATCTTGGCTGATTTCTTTTGATTTTCACACAAAGAAGCCTTAAAATATATCCACAGGTGTGCCTCCAATTAACTCAAATGTTGTTACCTAACCTATCAAAAATGTCTAAACTCATGACATCATCATCTGAACTTTCCCAAATTGTTTAAAGGCTCAGTAACCATATTTAAGGGTCAAATAAATAGATATAACTTTGAGAATCCTAACTGACCTAAAACAAGAAAGATTTAGTCTATTTTTTGCCAGATTGAGTAAAAAATGATTATCCCTTTTATACTGTGTGTAAAAATATGTTTTGAACTGTATTTATGTTGGATATTTGTGTCATATTAACCTGCAGTTTTACTCTTCTCTCCGGTGGTTCAGAGGATAAAATTAAAACACATTTAATCTGATCTTTTAATGTCTATTTGTTAATGTTGAAGTGAAAGGAAACTCTTTCCTCAGATTAATTCATGTTTACAGAAGCATTAGATGTTTCAGCACCATCTAGTGACAGAATAAAACCTGTGAATAAATCCTCTGCTGTCTGACTTGTCTCAGGGTTTCATGGTGCAGGATGGAGGAGGAATTTAGGAAGTAGCAGGAAATAAAAACGTAAATCATCAGAAAACTCTCTGGAGTTTAGCTCAAGACTTCATCCTGTCAGTGTATGTTTTGTCAGATGATCTAGTTCCTGAAATAAAAGCATTTTCACTAAAATCTCACAAGAATTAGATTCTTAAATGTGTTTGCTTCCTGCTGATTGGACAAATAAGGTATCACTTAACCGAGGTGTTCTGTAGTCTGCTTCAAAATTCATAAGAAGTTTTGTTTCTTGCAAATAATTACTTTCATAACATTTACTGATGCAGACACGGGCCATGTGGAGGTTCCACCTGCGCTCGTCACAAGCCTCAGCTTCACCTTGGTAAAACCGAACCGCTTCATAAAAACTGATGACAGATCAGTAATTAGAGCCACACACAGCTGCTGTGTATTGTTTTAATCTGTCATTTACAGATGACCTTGGAATCTGTGTGTGTGTGTGTGCACGCAGGTCTGGCTCTGTCAGCTGTGTTTGCATTGTGGGAGTTTACTGACAGATCAAATATGGACGTGTACTTTTCTGTTTTATATGTCAAAATAACACTGTCAACCATCATGTTGCGTCACATCAGAGCCTTAAAAACTGTGTTAAATTAATGTTCTGGATAGATATTATGGTATAAGACATCATGGGGCTGCAAATATTATTCAGTTTGTGCCTTCTCTCAAGTCAAACACTGAGGAGACCGTAGCCCTAGCTTTGAGCTCAAAGGCCCTAACCCCTTCAACCCTGAGGAGACCCTAACCCTAGCCCAGGGCCAAAAGGCCCTAACCCATTCAACCCTGAGGAGACCCTAACCCTAGCCCAGGGCCAAAAGGCCCTAAC
>NC_051451.1:27112604-27137039 GCF_001649575.2 Kryptolebias marmoratus | reverse complement strand
CTGAGGAGACCCTAACCCTAGCCCAGGGCCAAAAGGCCCTAACCCATTCAACTCTGAGGAGACCCTAACCCTAGCCCAGGGCCAAAAGGCCCTAACCCATTCAACTCTGAGGAGACCCTAACCCTAGCCCAGGGCCAAAAGGCCCTATTCCCTGTGAAACTGTTCAAAAGTCAGTTCTTCAAATCTGTCCTTGAATTTCATTAAGGTCCAAATGCAGATTTTACAGGAACTCAAAATGAAAGTTGTTTTACGTCTCTGAAGAAAAGGTTTGTTTCTTACAACAGAGTTCAAGGATGGAATTTTCCCTTTCAGGCGTCTCTCTGTACGTCTGTAAATTTATCCATCCAAGAATATAAACATGGAAACATACATGTCTCAACAAGCGCCTGGATGAAAGGTATTGCAAGGCAGCCGCTGAGGTCCACCAGACATCCGGCACATTTCTAAAGCCTCTAGGTTTTTTGTGTCATAAGTAACACCGTAACAAAATTCAGTAGATATTCAGTTGTAGGGAAAGTGTGGACTTTATCATATGGATACTGTTGTTAGTGTTATTTGTTGTTTTTTTAAGGGGTCCAATAATGCATCTTTTTAAGAAACCTTTCCAGAAACACCTGATCCTTTATGTATCTTTGATGGTTTAATTCTGGGAAAAGGGCTGGTTGGGTGTGCACGGCGCCCCCTCTCAGCTCATATCACTGACCTTATCTCTCATCTCCCTGTTGCTCCTTTTAATGGGGAATTTCATTTACCCGGGAAGTGATCCGTTGCATCTGAGCATAAATTGCAGATAATTGTGCCATTTGGCCCGGCAGACGGTGGGGTCGCCGCGAGAACAAGTCAGGCTCGGTGAAAGTGGATGCCTGGGAGTTCACGGTCGACTGAGGCCAAATACGTGTGTGTTTGTGTGTGAGAAGGTGCTCCTCCCAGTGTTTGTTCGTCTGTTCACTGTGGCTTTGAAACAGAGCAGCGCCGGCTGAGGAGTCCACTTTTAACTGTAATTGTCCTTAAAAAAAAAACAGCCGCCATGTTTGTTCTGGCAGCGTGGATCTGGCTCAAACCGCAGCCCGTGTTTTATCAGCGGTCACACTGTTGTTTTCCTGTTTTTTTTGTAACTATTTCTGCAGACTTTGTGTTATTTTAGCCATCTGTAGATCAAAACTTCTCCAATTTATTTTCTTCTATCACGTTTCCCTTCAGCCTGCCAAGACCGATGAGGAAAATACAACACATGGAGATATCTGAAAGGTGTGGCAAACAGCCAAACTCTTCCTGTCTTTTCCACGCTGCCGTGTTCGAGACACGATGGCTCTGCACCGGGTCGAGCCAATGCTGTCTTGTTTTGCCCGAGGTGAGGTCACGTCCCAACACAGGCTCAGTCAGGTGCAGTTGTTGCAGGGGGGAGGGGTTAAGTGGCGCCCCGAGCCAACACACAGGAGCTTAAAGCTCTGACTGACAGCTCCTTAACGCCATGGGCCCTGGAGCTGGTCCAGGTGTGAGGGAGAGGCTGCACACACGGCCCGATAAGGATTTTCTCCGAGCAGCCGGCCGAGCTCGTCGGGATGACTTACTGTTCCTGACAGAGGTGTCTGTGGAGAAACAGCTTGATTTATAAACTTACAAGTAGTTTTCTGTGCTCAGACGCTGCGTGTGATGGATTATTTTATCATAAGACCGTTGTAGCGATGGGTGCGACGTTAAATCAGATGAAGCTTAGCTATTTTATAAAAGTGAAATTCCATCTTTATGACAGTGTTTTGCTAAAAAAAAGTATTTAAAGAATGTAGATCTCTTTTCTTTTGGACAGTAGCATTTTGTGTTAATGCTGAGAGCTGAAACTGAGTTTTTAAAGCTAAAAGCAGCAAAACAGTTAAAGACTAAACGGAGCAAACCCCAGATAAAATAAGCAAAACACTCACTAGAAGCTAAATGTAGCAAAAGAGTAGCTAAGAGTTAAAAGTAGCAAATAGCTAGATCAATGCATTTCTGTGGGTATAATATTTGTTAATCAGGTGAAATCTCCTAACCCTAATAGCTAAAGTAACACAAAGCATGCACGAGTAATTAGATGGGAGCGATGACTTGTCCTTTGTTTTGTTTGACCAACAAGATCAGCCTTCAAATCTCTTTTTTTTTTCTACACAGGTTGTTCAAACAGCAGGTTAGATGTTAATTATAACCTATAATGTTGCTTTCAAAATAAAAGACCTTAATTCACTTTCTATAATTTAGTAGAACTGGTTCTGGACTCTCTTTGTAGAGCAGTGTTTTTAGATGACTTCCTGTATGGAACTGGCAGCAGGAAGTGATTGGAAGCACAAAGAGATCCATCAGCAGATGGAGATGTCTCCTCGGTCACCACAGCTGAGTGCTTTTAACTAAAACAGTTTGAAAGAATTCCTTAAAGAAGAAAGCTTCAGTCTCCTCTGCTAATGTCAGCTGCAGCTCAGTCTAGTTTTCTGCTTATTATTGAATCATTTATCTAAAGTGAGTCACTTGTCAAGCTTTTAATAAAGTGAAGCCTCTCAGCCCTGCATGCTCCACCAAATCTCACTTTGAACAGCGGAGGGTGTGAGATGAGGCTGCATATGGGGGGGGGGGGTCAAAGGTCAACCCTCATTTAAGAGCTCAGTGAAGCAGTTTGGGTCTCAGCCCTAAAAACAGAGACATACCCAGCAGGTCTGAGGCGTATTTATCCAAAAAAAAACACAAAGAAATGACCAAAAACCATGAGGGTGTCTTCACCTGCTTCTGTTTCAGCTTCCAAACAAACATTTGATTGGTTTTATCTCCAGAAGGAATTAATGTGAAGCTTCAGAAATTACATTTCCTGTGAAAATGCAGCATAAAGAGTAAACAGTTAGTGCTAAATGACTGCTGGAGCTAAAACAAGCAGAAGACTGGACAAAAGTTAGCTATAAGCTAAAAGACACAGATACTCACTTAAAGCTAACAGCAGCAAAAATTCAAACTAAATGTGGCAAAACATGAGCTTAAAGCAAAAAGTAGCCAAAGGTTTACTAAAAGCTAAAGGTAGCACAAGAAGACAAAGGTTGAGCCAACGTTTCTGAATGAAATGAAGAGTTTTCTGTGTATTTCTTTGGGGGAAATGTTTGTAAATAAAGTGAAATATTTTTAAAAAATGATGAAAAATACAAACACCAGCAGTCAGAGCAGCCATTTCCTGAATGAGATGCATGTTTTGATATAAGAACAGCTAAATGCTGTTTTAGCTGATTTAGCATTCACACGATAATGTGAAACACAAACGCCTAACCTGCAGATGAGTTTGAGCTTTTTGTGGTGATATATATTTATTCCTGGAGGACCTGCTCCATTAAAGGTAACCTTAATCTCCTAATCCAGCCATGATGCTCGCCTCAGACCTCTGTGGATCGAATTCATGCCCAAACACGCATGTATCTAATTACTGTAAATATTTATGTCCTCCCCTCATGAATGGTTGCCTTTAGTGTATCGGAAGACGGGGGAAAAAATAGGCAAAGAGGAGGAATATTTGGATTGTTCCATTCTTCATATAATGGTCCATTAATCTTTACTCTTGTGTGTGTTTTCCATCACAAAGCGTTCTGTCTCATGAGAAGATCAGAGGTAATCTTTACGGTTTAGCTGAGCTTCATATGGAAAATTATCTGGCGGAGTAGGAGCTTCGGCTCAGGCTGTCCTGACAAGCAAGAGTTTAAAATAAAAAAAAACAACTCAACCGACGCCTGCTTCCCAATGTCCCGTGGTCCGCCCTGTTGGTTTGTTTAGTTGGATGCTTTTTCTTATTTGGTGTTTGACTCCAGTCATAATGTTTGGATATTTGAGCTTCACTTTAGTTTCAAGGGAGCTGAGCAACAAAACCACTAAATCAACAACAAAAAGCGGTCATGCAAGCATTGGAAACGCAATAAATTAAAGGTCAAACATTGAGAAAATGCATCTTACCTAAACAAAACAAAAATCATCTTGTGTTGAAAAATGACAAAGTTGCAGCCATTTTGGTCAAAGCTGGTTAATTAACGTTGAAAGCAATCTCAGGTGATATTGCAAAATGTCAGTCAGAGCACCAAATCTTAGCTCAGCAGTTCAAGTGATTGTCATTTTTGTGTGTGGCAGCCATCTTGAATCGATTTGACTCTGAAAGTTGTTCAGTTGTAGATGTTCATCTAATCCTTTTTTACCTGTTGTCTCCTAAAATGATCAGTTTGGTGCTTCAGGCTTTTGTATTAAAACTGGTTGGCAAATTCATCCAAAAGCACCAAAATAAACATGGAAGAAGTTTGTCTCAAACGAGACAAAGAGGTTTAAACCTCGAGCGTTTCTCAGACACAAATACACAAACTTTGAGCGGTCTGTAAACGGAGTTTCTCAGACAGACACACACACATCTGCAGTCTCTGTTGTGGGTCGATGTCATAAGATCTCCGTCTGCCAAACCAAATCTCTGATGTATTTACATATGTGAGTACAACTGTTATTACAGGGGATGTTTAAAATGGGGGTAATGACTGAGGCTCAAACATTCCACAATTCCAGTGGTTTCCCCCCCTCCTCCTTTGAAAAACAATGAGACATTGTGGTTAAAAAATTAAAAGAAGAAAACCATTCTGCTGTGTTTTCCTCCTCTGAGCTTCTCTTGTCTTTCTTCCATTCGCTCCATCTTTTTTTTTTTTCCTGAACTCATATTTTCCTTCGTTGTCGTTTTATTTATATGAGCTCACCTTTGTCACGCTGGGCCCGCCGCCACCTCGTCGCCCCCCCCCTACCAGAGGGAGGTAATGGCAGCGTGTTGAGGAAGGTGTGACCCACTGACCACCCCGGCACACACGACTCATTGTGCACATCCCCAGCTTGTAACACCTCCGCTCTACTTTCACATCAGGCCCTTTCTTTGTAGCTACTGCCAATTCACTCTCACGTTATTGTACACATACATATATATAAACACTGTATACGCTGCATATATAAACAAACGGCTGCCAGTGGGCAGGGATCACTCATTCTTTCCAGAAAGTGATGTTTGTGGTGAAGATGGAAGTCAACTCCTCACATCACTCTCATCCCCCAGGTTCTGAAAACATCCTTTCTTATATGAGAACAATAGGCAGATGCTCAGATGTATTATAATGAATGACTTGCTTTTAAACTCTGTCTAAACGAAGGTCGTGGTTTTTGGATCTGAGCGTCTTAGAAACAAACGCTGCAGCTTTTCACTCACTCCGGATGGCATAACTTGGCCTAAAGTGCTGACGTAAACAAGACCAGGGCGTGAAAATGTCACCAGGACTGCTTAATTCCACCTGAACAAAATCACTAAAGTTAGAAACATCTTGTCCTAAAATGATGCAGAAAAAACTGGCGGATGCATTTCTCGCTAAACGAACCTGATTCTGACCCTGAAATGTCCTCGGATTTAAAGTAAGATTTAAAAAGTCCTGGAATGATGTGTAATTTAATTTAATTTATTGCATTTAGCTTTTAGTCAACAGGTTCAGGAGGAGGATGCTTAACTCAGTGAAGACAGTTCAGGCATGAATATCACCAACCAAAACTTAGACACATATTTAAACACAAGAACAAAATATAAATATCAAACCGTGTTTTATTATTGGTATTTGTAATCATTTAGATGCACTCCACATGCATAAATGAACCCCCCAATCATTAGTGACACTTGTGAAGTTTAATGCAAATGAATTCAACCTTTCTGCCATAAATGATCACTTTTTAAAATGCGTGCGTTGTCGAGTGAACTGCATTATATTTATAAAAGTTTTTAAAAGTCTGGGGAGGAAAGTAATCAGCTGTGAAAGTTTCTCTTTTTTTACTGAACGAGTCATTCATGGAAGGGAAATAAAAGTTCAGACATTTTGTTTAGTGGCTGCGTTTGCTTCCTTCAACATTTCTATAGAGATTTTCTAGTTTTAATTGTTGGTATTCACAAGAATCTTGCTTTTTTTTAAAATAACAGACAACTTGTGTTTATGTGCTTCCTTTTTATCACTGCAAAAACAATAAATTAGACTTTCCTTCAAAAAAGAAAAGCAGTATTAAAGTCCTAACATCTGTTTGAGCCATTTTGAAACGAACACAGTTTCAGTTCTCGTCTCCCTGCAAGTTTCACGCAGTGTGCTGCGTTTGTTCAGTTCGCCCCAAAACTTTAAACATTTTTCCACCAGCAGAGAAGTTTTCACTCTCTGGGATACAAATGACATGTTGGCGAGAGAGGAAGGAGAGAAGCAGCAGAAAAAAAAAAAAAAAGATTTATGAAGCGCCCTCTGAAAGTCAATAAAGGTTTCAGGTTACATCTTTGGTGCAGCAAAGATTTATGGTTAATAAGCTTCAGGTGTTGGCTGGCCTGATTTTTTCGCTGGGGAGGGCAGGGAGGGTTGGATTGCTCGCGGGTAGTGACATGGGGGACTGTTTCTCACACACACACACACACACACACATCCTGCTCTCAGCACATTTCTGCTGTCAGAGTCCATAACAACGCTTCAATTTGCACGGCTGCCTCGCGTCTGGAAAAACAGAGCTACCTTTGTACTTGTGTCTGAAACGGTTTCATGTGGCCGTGCGCAACGCTCGCATGACAACACACGGCCTGTCAGGGGTGAGCAGAGACAAATGGAAAAGCTAATATATGACTAATAAGCAAAGAAGTGGAGGAATGTGCAGGAGAGGTCAGAGGGGAGATTGACAGCAGCTATTAACAGTACTCCCTCCTTTCTCACTCCATCCTTCTCTTTAATGGGACTGACGGCCATTTCTGAGGAAAACAAAGGACTCACTTTTATTCAGAAAGTGTTTCCTGTCTGATAGCTGCAACCTGCACCCAAAGAGCCAGAGAACAGGACTAATGATGGTATCTAAAGCTCTAACAGAGAGTGTTTGGTTTTGCCCAGGCAGCCCCACCCTCATGTATTCACACCCTTCACTCGTCCAAAGCTCCTCATATGTCTTATTTGTCATTTATAAGAAGCTTGTAAATCACAGCGAGCGTTTCTCCCAACATCTTAAAGAGTCTCGACTAAACTGAGCAAACGGAACAAGCAAACACTCAGAATCACTGCCAGACTTCTTTTCTTTATTTTCTCACATGCTTGGATTTGCATTTAAAGGTGCTCATTAACAAACATTTAAAAAGGTTATCCTGAGCTAAATCAAACAGTTTTACTCCAGCACTTTTCTACATATACTGATATGCAACTCTGAAACGCAGGTACTCACTCAGCGTAAACAAAAAACTTTTAACTGCATTCTTTATTTAACAAATCTGAGCATAAATAAACATAAATATCAGAATTATTTGACTTCATCCTAACAGAAAAAACACACCTGGTCGTGTTGTTGACATTGCACCTTTAAAGCAATAGTTCAGTCATTTTAAAATGGAGTTCTGTGACTAATTAATATCTTACCTGTTACAGGCCTCAGTAAGTTAGTGGTTAAAGTTTATCAAAGGAGGGATAAACAACATGTTTTTTTTCACTTTTCTTAAAAGTTTTGTCTTTTTCTTTGTGCTAAAATGTAAAAATACTGATAAATGTCAACAGACTATTTTAGTTCTTTAATAGCAGAATGTAAAAAACTAGTTTTGGATCTTGTTTATTGACTTGTATTTATATAAAACTTAATAAATCTTAATATTGAGTTGTGTTATTCCAGTTAAAGCAGATTTGCAGCTGTGAAAGTTTTATTTAGTAGGAAAAGAAATGGCTTTTTTGCAGAGCCTGGGTTTATTTCCTTGTTTTTTGTTTTCTGTTTTCTGGCGTAGAGGTGTTTGTGTGTTTGTGTTCCTTTAGTTTTCCTGCACACACACACACACACACACACACACACACACACACACACCTGTTGTCAATCACCCCTCCCGGTGTGTGAGTTTCTCAGTCTGGCTTGTCAGATTAACTTTCATCATTCATGCCTGCTTCGTTCCGGTTCTTCCTGTTCCTCAGTTGGTCGGTTTGAGTTTTTCTCTTCAGTGTTGTTAATAAAACTACTGGATCATATTTCATCATACCTGCCTGAATTATGGGTTCACAACCCTGACATGGTTTGAGGCCACATCTACTCTACTCCTGATCTACCCTTTTAAATAAATTTCTCTGTTTATGTACTTGATGTTCATACTGAACGTTACTGGAGACAACAGCCACATTAAGAGCATTATTACCTCGGCTAAACTTGTTTCTTTCTTTGAGACGTTTAGTTTCCTCTCAGTTATTAATCATTTCAGCACAAGATTTAGGTTTGATCAGCAAAACAAACTCAGAAATAAAACTGTGATGTTGCATATTTTTTCTTGGTTTCCTGGGACACGTGTGAAATAAGAAGCTATGTTATCGTTTCTGCAAAGCTCCGTATCTCCTGTCCACATGGATCCACCAGAAACTGAGCTTTTAAAAAGCTAAAACCTCGGCTTGTGTATATAAAACCACATAATGTAGTTTTATAAACCTTTTACACTACTGTTAATTTGACATTATTTACATAAAAGTAGAGAAACTGAATGCTGAGAGCTGAATGAGTTTGCTAAAACTTGTTTAGGAGCTGAAAGTGTTGTAGTTAGAGCAACCAGACAAAAAGCTAAAGTTAGCTAATCTGTAGCTAAAAGCTAAATGTAGCATAAGATGATAAAAACAGAGCAGGTATGCAGAAGCAGAGAGCAAAAGTTTTAAAAGAATTTAAGAAATCTTTTTGCATCTCTGAATTTTGAAAAGTACAAAAACAAAAAAAAGATCACACTGTTCCTAAATGAGAGGAATGTTTCGATATAAGAATGGTTGAAACAACACAAAGTATGCAAATGTTTTTTTTTTAATTAAAATAAAGAAAAACATACAGAAGAAACTGGAAACAGGAAATTGTTCGTGTGAATGCTGAGTCACTGTTGGATGGTTGTTTGCCAGCAGAAATGGCCGACGCAGCAGTTAGCTGTGGTTAAAATATTTTAAAAACAGTGTTCCAATCAACCAATGAGAATTTTGTGATTGGATTTGTTTTAAGATGGTAATGGATGTGTTCCAAACTGAGGCCGTTCAAAGAGCCATCTGCAACAGGTAAGATATTTAAACAACTCTAAAAGCAGCAGGGTCACTGCAAAGCTAAAAAAAAGAAAGTTTTAAAGGAGACATGCAGTAAAAAGTAAGTAATCTTCATCGTGTCTCCTCTGGACTCCAGGGCATCTCTTCTGCTGGTTTCTGCTCACAAAGATTAAAAAAGAAAGCATCGTTATGTTTTAAAATGAGCTCCAATGTAGATTTTCAGTCCTGCGTGCTTTCTTTCTGAGAAGAACAATGACCTGCAGTGTTCCTCGGCTGCCTCCGTATTGTTTGGCGGTTTGCGTTCAGGTGGGTTGGGAGTCGCAGTTTCACCCACGCGAGGTCACAGCACCGCCAGAAAAGAAAAGCCCGCTGATTGGATTGCTTTGTCCTGTGGTGGTGTTATTGTGTGTTGTGTAAAATGGCACAAGTGGCTCTTATTCAGCCGACACACGCTGGAGGGGCTTGTCTTTTTCCACCTCACAATGGCCCCCGATTCCCTGGGCATTTCTCAGGTGGATCGCCTTACCTGCAGCCCCCACGGCCCACCTGAGGATTCAGCCAGCAAGCACAGATTCAGGCTTCCTGCTTTAACAAACTAAATAAACCTGTTTATTGCAATCTTTAAAACTTGGGAGCTCCCAGTCTGAGACAGATGTGCAAACGTGACATGAATTAAAACATCCTTTCATCGTGTAGAAGCAGCGTCACCAGCAGCTGCAGCACAGGAGCGTTTTTTATTTCCCGATCCAAAAGTTGGGTTTTCCTCTCAGCTAACCGTCCAACACCGAGCTGAACTCTCATATTCCTGGAAACATGATGCTTCTCCCCGAGACAACTGGCAACCCGACACTACACACACACACCTTTCTCACACACACTCATTGTTTCAATGCTATTGTTTTCTTTTTTCTGTATGTTTTTTTTTGCAATCTAACTCCTTCTGCAGACTTTCTGTTATTTTAGCCGTTCATATATCAAAACCTTTGGCTCATTCAGGAGACGGCTGCTGGGACTTTTGGGTTTCGTAACTTTTATACATTTCAAAACATTTAAGCTGACATATATATATATTTAGATCTCCTTAGTTCCTTCAAAAACATTGTTCTGTTTGAAATCTGCTTCAGCTACTGGCTCTATATTTGTCTTCTGAAGCTACTTTTGGTTACTTTTAGCTAACACTTGTCTACGTTAGGCTTTTACTGGTGTCCTGCTTCTTTTAGCTCGGATTTTGCTCCTCTTAGCTTTTAGCTCATGTTCAGCTTCAGCTACAGCAGTTCAGCTTCTTCAGCAGTCATTCAGCTCTCAGCATTTCTCTGCTTATCAATCTGCTAACTTCCTTTTTACAAATGGTTCCACAACCAAACACCTGACTGAGACGACACACACACACATACACACATGTTATGTCTCTCTATCTTTGCAGGGACTTTCCATTGACTTCCATTCATTTCTACACCCTAACTACAGCCTAACCCTGACCCTTACCCTAACCCTAACCATTACCAGTACATACCTAACCCTAAACCAAACCTTAGTCCTAAACCTAACCTCTAACCCAAAAACATAATTTCTCCTCGTGGGGACCAGGCTTTGGTCCTCACAAGGTAGTATATGTTAGGAAAAATGTCCCCACAATGTGTCAAATACATGGCCACACACACACACACACACACACACTCCCGAGTTATTTCCTGCTTTTTCCCCCAGTGGCACTGATCCATGTGGTGTTTTCCTCCTCATCAGCATCATATTCCAGCTCTTCACCTTCACTGGTTTAACATCAGGAGCTGTGGGGACACGCAGGGTTTATGCTCTCCATGTTCTAAATCCATCTTTGAAGGATTTTATTAGGCTGGTCTGCATAGTTTGGCCTGAATCTCTTCAGTTATTTCATGTCTTCTGCGTGCACAGACACAGATAATTATCCGCAGATCTGAAAAGGCAGAATCTGTCAGCAGGGATTTACGGCTCGCTCTGTCACAGAAATCAGGGAGGGATGGAAATCAAAGCAACAATACGATGTGGTGGGTCTCAGTCTGCTCAGGCTAACGTATACATGCTGCTGATTTATACCGGTTCTCATCTAGCTTTGTTTACTTTCATAATTTTAGTAAAAAATCATCTCTATGTTGTAGCCATTTTAGTTAAACATTATACACAATCTCACGTGAAGGACTCTCAGCTACTACTGCACCAGAATTTAGCTCATTATCTGTAAAATTAAATGAGGTAAATCCATTTTTGAGTTGACTAAAATAAGTTAGCTGAGGCAGCCATCTTGCATTGTATTAGCTCCAAAAGTTAATCAGTTGTAGACGTACATCCAGTGATTATTTCCTGAAAGTTTCATCGGAATCCATCCAGTGGTTCATGAGATATTTTGCTAACAGACACAAGCAAAAACATCCTTTGCCTTTCAGTGACGGGGCAAAAATAAATGCAACAGAAAAAAGTCGACTTTTATTATTTATACAAAACTGAAAATAAGTAGTTTAATTTGTTTAGAGGGGGGAAAAGTTAATTTGTCTTTTTGGCAGGACTGTGGGAACATTATCATTTTCATAATCCCCCCCAAACACACACACAAGTATAACGCTACAGCCAAGAGATTGATAGCCTAGCTTAGCATAATGAATGGAAACTTGGACAAGCAGCTCACATTTAACCTTTTCCCCTGTGAAACTCAGATTCTGATGCTATCTTTTACTTTAAATTATAACTGTTGTTCTTATTTTAATGAGTTATAATGAACCCTAAGTAGATGGTTTAAGTTTTTGACTCACTCTTTAATAATTACCTGCTTCTTTCTTTTATCCATAAAAGGACAGATCGGATCTTTTTTCTGTGAAAATGTCAGGAGCAACAAATCGGACTAATTCTGACCCGACTGATGAGCTAACGGACCGTTCAGTCCTTTAAACTCCAAACTTTCAGAACAAATCGTGCCACTTCGTAAAGCTTTACACCACCTTCAATTTAAGATGATACAGTGTGTGTGTGTGTGTGTGTGTGTGTGTGTGTGGGTGGGTGTGTGTGTTCATTTGTCTGAATTATTAGCAAATTATCTCTTGAACCACTCAGTGGATATTAGTGAGACTTTCAGAAAGTAATTATTGGATGTATCCACAACTAACTGCCCCTTTAAAGTCAACTTGATTAAAAATGGCCGCCACAGCAAAGCTTTATTGTGCATAACGATATTGGTAAGGTTTGATCAAAACGTCTTGACATGAAGGGGGGGCTGGTAACATGCATCCCAAGGAATGCTAGGCCTTTAATTTGCGTAAAATTCTGTGGTTATGTCATCTCAGTTCAGAGCAGCAGCAGCTAGCTGTAGCACTGGGGCATCGCAATATTTCAAACTAGAAAACGGTGTGAAAAAAAGTGACTGCGATGATTGCAGAAATTCACTTTGTTCTGCCAGAAGCTCAACAGTCCAATCAGAATCGAGCTTTATTTCTCCAAACTGAGGCCATTTAAACAGATTTTTACGACAGGTACAAAGAGCTGAACTATCCCTTTAAATCCAACCAGATCATCTAGGCCTGGTTCTAGTCTTTCTTCTGTTCAGTTCCCACCCAGAAAACTACCCACCCTCGTAAAGGTTTCATTACATTTTGAAAGAAACAAGATACATAAAAATAGCTGGCAGGTCTGGCTGCCCTGGAAAAAAAAAAAGGAGAAATTTGAAATTTATTCCCAGAGTTGCAACATCATCTGTCTCGGTTTTTGTTGAGAAACAGAAACAAACACCTGCACCAGATTTTTATATTTGTGTGTTAAAGAAAAATCTGTTATCCAACTCTGACCCGAAGCAGGGCAGGAAAATAACCGATGAATGGAAAACAGAGTTTTACCTGAAATGTTTGCAACTTTCAGGTAATTTCAGGAAACTTTTTGTTTCGCACTGCATGAGAAAACAAATATTTGTTGGGGTTTTTTTTACAGTTATTGAGCTAAACTTTGATGTGGTAGCAGCTGAGAGTCATTCACAACACACGCTGACATCTCATGAGTTGTACGTCGTTTTATTTTCACCAAAACTCTGATTTTAACTTTTTAACTTTCACCTTTTATTTTCCTTCTGAGTGCCTGAAACAAACCCTTCTGATCTAAAGCTTCCCTGATTACTGCAGTCGTGTAATTTTAGGCGTTGAAGCCAAACCTGTAAATATTTGCATTTCAAACAGTAAGTATCAGATACGGTTGATGATCTAGGCCCATAATTACAAGATGTCAAGAGTTTATGCAGGTTTTAGAGCCACACATCAGCTCTGGAAATGCCTTCTTTAAAATAGATAAAAGCGATCCTGCTTTCAGAACCGAGGTGGAGCCGTGGAAAAGCCCGTCGCTGCACACGTGCAAGCAGTTAGGAGACATTAGTGACACACTTTCTGTCTCTGAAGCGTTCGTCTGCGTTTGGGGAAAACTGTCACTCTGGCTGCTGCTGATTTAGCTTGATTAAAAACTGTGTTTAGATTAAAATAACCGTTTAAATTTTTCACTTTGCACGTATTTGCGCATCCGTGCGGAGTTTGTTTTGAGCCCGTGTTAACAGTTACAGAATATGAACATCCCAGCAGAAAGGGGGTGATGCAGCATGTGGATTAGTTTAGAGAAGACGAGAGGATTTGTTTCAGAGTCGGAGGATCCCAAAGAGAGGATTTACTGCCAGTCCGAACTGACAAAACAAAAAGATTCTGCAATGAATCAAACTTCTGTCGCAGTTTCTGCTGCTCAACTGCAGTCATGACACAAGTCTGTACCGTGTGTGTGTGTGTCCAGATGTTCCTGTGTGTATGGGACACATTTTAAAGCAATCAGTCATTGGGAAGTTGGGTTCTGAAGAATATTTTGTAAGTTATGAACAAATAATATCTTACCTGCTGTGGATGGCTCTCTGAACGGACTTGGATTGTTGTGTCCAGCTGAGACCGAAGGCGCTGCAGGCTGCAAAAATATGCAGCAAGTCGCTGTAACACCTCCAGCAGGAATAACATATTTGATAGAATAAGCTGACTGTAAAAGTTTATTTTAAAAAATACTTTTACTGTTATTAGCTCACATAGATGAGCTGATAATGGCTAAACTGAGCAGAATCAGCTCCAAAGTGGATTTTTTTTGTTTGTTTGTTTGTTTGTTTTTCAGCTGCTCTCCTGTCAGGGGTCACCACAACCAGATCAGCTGCCTCCAAGTCCAGTTTCCACCGGTCCCGTTAGCAGTCCTTGTTCACCCGGACCGGGACCGATCCGGTAAGACAGTCGTCTGCTTGTTGTTAGTTTTACCAGATGCCATTTCCTGACACGACCCTCACCGTTTATCTGGCAGATAAACTCTAAATATTTATTTAGTTTTTAAAAGTACATTTAACAGCCTGATGCATGAGCTGCTGTGAAAGTTATTCAGTTTGAGGTTAATCTAAGAGCGATCTAAAACAGGTAAGATACTAACTCTTAGAAATGGCTAAATGATTTCTTAACTGCACCGCACAGAAAATGTATGCATCTAGAGTTTTCAATAAAAGTTTATAACAAATTCTTATAAGTTAATTGCATCGCACGCCTTCTTACAACAGCTTTGTGTTTCCAGCAGAACACACACACACCACCCTCTGTGGTGTCATTAATCTGCGCTGTCAGTCTGTGTTTGTTTTTAATTAGTATTTTTTTTTGAACGGCGCTGATAAAGTGTCGGTTTCTGTCTCCTCTGATGACTAAAACACTCATGGAGACTTGAACAGATGTGTAAGGTGTCATCTTTGGGATTTTTTCCATATTTTAGTTAAACTTCTGAAGCTTTGATGAATAACCAGTCAGTGAAGCTGAAGGTACAGCTTCTTGTAAGAAAAAAAATATATTTATTACAGTAAAATAAAGTAGATTACACCTTTTTATCCCCCTTATTGTGTGAATCCTGAGTCAACATTCAGGTTTTTGTTTACCTTCCTGTGCTCTTTTCTTCTCTGAGCTGTTAAACTTTTCATACAGTAAATCAAAACACTCAGATCATTCAGGAGATGAGTGCAATGACATTTGGTTTTTGTAACTTTTTTTAACTTTATTTTCAAATATTATCCCCATAAAAATACCTTGAGATCGCTTCAGTTTCTTCAGAAACATTCTTCTCATTCTTGCTCAGCTTTTACTTACAGCTTTTAGCTAACTTTTCTAGACTTTTTGGCAATAAAACCTCAAGACTCTCGCTATTGTTTAAATCTTACAACAGAAAGTATAATTTCCACAGCAATAAGTTGTGACTTGACTTGACTAAGAAATGCAAATCCTCCACATGGTTACTATTTGAAATACTAGTTCTGTTAAAGTTGCGTCATAAAGAATGTGAAACATCTTCTGATCAAATATAGTTGTGGTCAGGGTTGCACACAAACTGAGTAAATAAATACTTCTGGTTCCAAAGAGCTGAACCTTTCCTGAACTCTGTCAGCTCGCAGGTGTTCTTCAACATCAGTGCATTAAGATAATGTCCACTGAATTTCTTTCTTCACTTTGCACTCGTGAACAAAGGGGTCTTCATTTGAGCACGATGCAGAAACAGAGAAGAAGGAAATCTGCATGAAGATGAGAGGTTTCTGGTTTCTGGATGTTTGGGATGTCTCCAGACTCTCCTGATCTGAACGAGCAGGGATTTGGACAGATATTTGATTCGATCTGGAGGATGTTTCAGCATGCTGATTTATCTCATCATCCTGTCTCTCTGTGAAACGATCCAATTTACCCTGGAGCTCTGATGATCCTCACTGTCCATCTTTCCCTGAGTTTGTGTCGCTGCCAAGGACAGAAAAGTTTGGTTTTTTACTTATGTCGTGTTAGGAAGCTGAACAGAGTTTTCAAAAAGAAGTCCACAGGACAATGATTAACCACTGCTGAGGTGAGGTTTCAAGCAAAAGGGAAGATTAAGTGGGTAAAGGAAAATAAATGAGGTAGGAGGAAGTGAAGGAGGCTCAGAAAGGAGTAGGAAATAAGGGGAACAATGCATTAGTTACAGGGTAACTTTAGCTTCCTTTGTGGCTAAGCAGAGATGAGATTTCTCATCAGCAGCTGACTTGGCTACAGACAACAGAAACAGTATACATGCCAGGCAAACCATTTGTCCATCTCCCTTTTCTTTACGTCTAAATTTCAGGAGAAGTTGTCTCCACCCACTGAGGAGCAGCGGCTTGTTTTCTGTTTCCAGTCGACTCAGATGGGTCTGAGGTTTCACATAAAACGGGCTGGGTTGTACTGATTCATGTACTCAATAACTATTTAAAAATCTATGTTTTCTTTGTGTGTGTGTGTGCAACCTCAGCATAAATTAAAGGCCCAGCATTTCATGCAGGAATGCATATCGCCCTCCATCTTTGAGCGAAGAAGAGCCGGAGTCACGGCCACTTCGGTCAAACGCTGTTCTGTGTTCTCGTGTGATTTTATGAGATGTGATAGCTCTCAGAGAATGAGATGAAGATGACTTTCAGCTACTACAACAAGATTTAGCTCTGTCTGTAAAATTAGTGAAGTTATAGTCAGCCATTTTTGTGTTTTGCTGAGGTCAATTAGCGTTTCTTCCACATGTTGTTGAGTTTCAGATGTTTTGGGTTCATTTTGAATGAAAATATATCCTTTTGATTTGACCCTAACACAACAACAGTTTCATTCTGCTTTGCACCTTTGATAGTTTTCCCACCTTTTATCGCACAGAAGGTTTGTTTTGTACGTTGTTTGTGGTTTGAACTGATCACTGAAAATCAAAGCGTCTGCCACGATCTCTTTTCTGAACCCGTCCTCGCATTGCTTTCTAATCTCAAGGTGCTAGATTGGTGTGAAATGTGTTTCTTTGGGCAAAGTAGTTGGTTCTGGTTCGGGTACGTGCTCCCATGTAGAGTCCTGAAGCCTTTGTGTGTCTGTGTGCTTTGTCTGGTTTCACCATGAGACTTATTAGTCAAGAATAACTGTCATCACCTGGCCATTAGGAGCTCAGCTCAAAACTCTCTTCTTCCTTATTTTACTAAGAATATTCTTCACATGCTTCTTTCATGTCCTGCCAGATCCTGTATACTGTAAACCTGGGGATACAATATTTACCAGATGTAGTATTTTAACACCATTCTTCTGATAATTGTCAGTTTCTTTGATACACAGGCATTTGAAAAAAAAATTAATTAAATTTTTTTTTTAACTTGGCACCCTCAAAGTCATCTTTAGGTGTTGTGAGGAGCTGCAACATTATCAAGTGTTAAAAGGTTTATTGTGTTGCAGGAGAAGATGTATAGCGACCGATGAGACAAAGCACTAAAGATTAATTTGGGCTGCAGTGAAATAAGAGTCAACAAAATTCTGATAATCAGTTTCCTGTTGTCCTTGCTGTGTTTTGCATTTTTGGAGGGTTTATTGGAGGGTTTTAGTGAGGCCTTCAGGGACACAGTGGGCAGTAGGTACATATGATAGAAGATGGCAGGTCATGCACAGATTCCTGTTTTGTGATGCTGGCTATCAGGCTTCTGGTGGAGAGAGGTGGCAGCGGTGTCTGCATGCACCCGTTTGTCTTGATCACTGAGAATTTGAAGCGGTTCTGACTCTGCTGGTCTCATTCTTATGCTGCGGACCTCATCTCAACCACACTCCAAGTTGTTCTTGGCACCACAACGGCTGTGCCCATCATTTCCCACCACTGCTCTAGCTACAGCCAATAAAATCTTGCCACGGTCTCAGCACTCGGCGACACGGATCAATCCCTTCTCCCCACGCACCAGTAAATAGGCACAGCTTTCCTTCTTTTGTGTTTTAGACGCAAAACAAGAGGCACTTGTTCTCGTCCCGGTCAGACCCTGCTGGATGAGGAAGGATGTGGTCGAAGTTCTGCACAGAAAGTCCCTTCGCCTACATCCTCTCATGCTCCTCCACAGCAAGGCTGAAACTGATGGTGGAGTCCAAGAAACTCAAATTATGACAAGGTCATGGGAACATCTTAGGGTAGATATGGTACCCGTGGTGATGCATGATGTGATCTTGTAGCTGTATCATGATGCAGTCTGAGGGTCATGTTAAAGAGGAGCTCAGGGTGTGATATGTGTAGGCTTTAAACTCCACAGTCCTGGTGCACAGACTCTGGTACCAAAAACACAACACGGCAGTTCCCATAAATGTAGTCCTACTGGCTTCAATTCCAACAACAACAAATGCGGCAACATTTCGTCTAGTATTTCCTTCTATCAATGGGGGGAAAACCCAGCTAACAAGTACTAACAGCTTAGCGGCATCATAACTGCCTTCATTTTAAAGGTTTCCTGATTTTCCAGCCACTTTCTAATAGGTTGGGTCATGGAGAGAGCAGCATGATTGTCATTCAGTGCGAAGGAGTTCTTATACATCAAACCCTTAGAAGCAGGTTTTAAAGCATTTTTTTAATGAACAATCCGCTGACAGTTTAATGCACAGACATTTCTTCCACCTCTCCTTTAAAGCTGCTGCTTCCCCTCAGGCCTTTGAATCAGTGGGAAAGAGGAAGAATAACTCGTCTGTGGCGAGGCTGCATGTGCAGTCTTGCAGGATGACTTCATGCCATCTCTAGGTGTTTTCTTTATGTGCTGGTTGAGCTTACTGAGATTTTTTGTTGTTTCTGCTCAAGGACTTGTTGGCAGGTTTCGCACCACCGAGGGAGGAGGAACGAGACGGGACTCTGGTCTCAGGAAGGTGCAAACTGCTGCAGGGCAGAATTACAGATAATGAATTAAACACTTGGAGGAACTTCACTTGAGCATACATATATATGTGTGTATTTTTTTTATTCAGCAGTGTCCCAGCCTGGCGGGTTTATTATCCCACCCTGCTGTGGACGTGCACAGCAACATTTTACAGATAATCTGCTCTCTTTGTTCTCCAACAAGTTGAAACACCTCAGTGTGGAGTTTTAGGAGCTAACAGTTGCTTCACAAAGCTAAGTAAAAGTTTTCCCCTCATGTTCTGTTTGTTTTGTTTACTTTTCTTTAATAATAGTAGGATGAGCCATAATGTGACCAAATGTTAGGAATGTAAAGCTCTAGATTTCAAGAAAAAAGAGGTAGTGATGTTCTGTAGGATAGTTAAAATAGTTAGTTCTTTATCTGCTGTGACGTCAGTCATAGATCATGAAGGAAAGGGCAAAAGTCTTCGTCCAGGCTAGGTTAACGGCTAACCAAATAAAGGCTATTTTCTTTGTCATTTCTCAGGCTTATAAAACGAGTCTTTCTGTGCCTTTAAAGACATTCATGGATGTTTTATGCTTTTATTGCTGTGATAACTCAGTCAGATTCAATATAAACGGGCCTTTCTGTCAAAATAAGCTTCTTCTGTGTCAAAGTGAAATCAAATTTCTTCAAATTAGACTATTTAATGTAAAATAAGTGACTGCGTAAATATTGACCCCCTTTAAAGGGACTGTCCTGATTCAGCTCAGAGATTTCCAAGGACCCAAACGTCCTCAGGAGTTCTGTTAAATCCGTCTTCAAGAGACGGAAGGAATATGGGACGTGTGTAAATCTACCAAGAGAACTGAGTGATCGTGAAGAAGGAGAACAGTGAAAAAGGCCATGGAGACACCTGTGAGCTCTCTGAAGGAGTTTTAAGCTTCAGCAGGTGAGATGGGAGAGACTGAGCTTCAACAGCTGCTGCTCGGGTTCTTCATCGGTTTGAGTTTTATGGGAGAGTAGCAAAGAGAAAGATACTGTTGACGAAAACTTATTAAATCTCACCATCATGTGGAAGACTTCATGGTCAAGTGCTTCTTCATCCAGATGCCTTTAAGGATGCCGTGAACACACAGAATTAGTATTTTTGTGAGACTCACTGGGGTCAGAAATACACTACAGTGGGCCACTTTACTCATTTTCATTGTGTTTCATCCAGTTTATTGAGCTGAAATTCAGTTATTTTTATGCTTAAAGAGGCAATGTTTCCTTATAATAAACTGTGTCTTTCAAGTTAGTTTCAACCAGTTTGTTTAAGCTGAACTTCACCTGTTCATTTAGAAACTGCCAAGCTGTCAGTAAAGCAGATGAACGTCTCCTGACTGCACCCCTGGGTGAAAGTGATTCACAGTGAAGGTTGTAAAAAGGTTTTCCTGTCCCTCTCATTCCCTACTTTCCTTCTCCGACTCACTTCCCTTCGCCTGCTATCATCAGCCAGGTGACTCACACACGGGGGCATGCCTTTCATTGCAAAACGCTTAAAAAAACCTTCGTTAAATTTCATTTTTTATCAGGATAGCTGTGTCTGTACCCAAACTGAAGAGGTTTTTATTCCCAAACTGGCTTCAGAAACATATTTTTTTCATCACATCATCGACTTTCTGAACTTTGAATTCTATCAAGCCACAATTTAGTGGCAAAGTTAATATTATATTATTAGATTCATTATGTAGAAACAAAAAAAGCATATTTCACCAAACTACCAAGACACATCAGAGAGGATTCACATTTCTAATTTTCTCCGTCATGCAGCTGGTTGCACATGAAGTCCTGCACATGTGATAAATGTCATGTGTCTGTTTTGTAGGATAAGTGAAAGTTTAATTTGGTAGTATTGGTCTTTATGTGGGTAGTCATAGCAAGTGTCTTGCGGCCAGAACCACTTCTAGTTAAATGAGAGACTCCAACTGTGGCTTCTCCAGAAACATGAGGGTTCTGGTCAGGAGGCACACAGAGACAAAATGAAAAACATGTTTTTCCTGTTTGTTTTTTTATTTGTATATAAAAACAGACAGGAGAAACTCAGAAAGTTTGTCCAGAAAGCTTCTCACCTGTCAGGTGGACGTTATATGTCCTCCAGGATTTCTTGAAAGCACCAGCTGTCACTGAACTATTTCACTCTTTTGTTTGTTTTTGAGCAATGAGATGGCTGTCTTTGGCCCCAAAATGACAGAATACAGAGGAATGCAAGAATGAGACACATTACATCTTTAAGTTTGCTCAAGGCTGTGTGGCCACATCTGTCAGAAACAGCTTGTATTTAACCCTCCTGAAGCAGAACTCTGTCTTTTTAAAGTCCTCAGGTTTGAAATGATCACTACAATATTCCGATTGCGTGTAACTGAGAACGCTTCAGAGGCTGCTTTAACTGTGATTCTGCACAGTTTGGGTTTTGTTTGTGTTGCATAGCTGTTTTATGTTGAATTGAATGTTTTTAGTTCAGTCAAAGTCAGCAGATTTTGTTGCATTGGAGCAATAATATGAGATACTTGCACATGTGCTTCATTTCAGAGGCTAGGGGGCGCTACTGTTAACAGACTTTAAGCTGCTTTTGCCTTATTTCCTTTTAGGAGACTTACAAATCCTTTGAATCCATTGCCAAAGTCTAACATTTTAATTTCTTAGAGACTAATATCATTGACATGAAGATGTCTAAGTGAAAAATGAAAATGCAGTGAACTGGATAAATGTTTGTGTTTGTTGTACAAAGAGGAAACCATGATGATGTCTTCCCACACACAGTTAACTACTACAAATTTCTAATTCATGTAATTTTTTTTATATCCCTGTGTTTTAATATCTGAAAGCATCCAGATTAGCAGATATTTCCACAACTTGTTCTTAATTATGGCACAGAAACAACCAGCTCTGAACAGGTGTTCCTGCTCAGATCCTTTCTGGGAGAGATATTATAAAGTCTAATTAAGTCTAATTAGTGAGCGCCATCTTTGTTGATATTCTGGGCAAACAAAGTCGTCATTCAGGGGTCTTGTGTTCTGCATGATGTGCAGCATGGCGTTGTTGATGGTAGCCCTAAGCACTGTATTCCCAGGTCTCTGCTGAGATGCCACAGTATTTGAGACTGGACTTTGTATTTCCTACACCAGTGGTCTCCAGTCCTGGTCCTGGAGGGTCACCATCCTGCATGTTTTACTTGTTCCTCTGCTCCAACACACCTGATTTGAATCAATGGCTGATTAACAGGCTTCTGCAGAACATGAAGAGGTGATTTAACTGCTGAATCAGGTGTGTTGGAGCAGGAAACAAGTAAAACCTGCAGGATGGTGGCCCTCGAGGACCAGGGTTGGACACCATTGCTCTATCTGAATGAAGGCGATGTTCAAGTCTGCTAACTGCATCAGCTTTGTCGATTCTCGCTGTTATCTTGTTGTCGGTTCAACCATTTTGGGTACAAAATCCAGCCTAATTAGTGTAATTTCAACATTGATTATCAGCATCCTTTTTGAAAAATGAGCATGAGCGAAACTCTGCCTCTTTATTTTCGACAACGTAGATTGAATATGCTGCCTTCTTTCTGAAAACTAATCTTTATACTGCTACCAGAATCCTTAAAGGTGTCATAGAGAATTGCTGAAAATACTATGCAGAACAAAAAACAAAAACAGCAGTATTACTAATCAGACATACTCATTACACGAGCAAATAAACATGCCGACTCAATCGTGTTATCCATCAGTCAGTTATTTTCAGAGCATTTATTGTGTTTACTGCTCTCCGTGCCCTGGACCAACCCGGGTCCTCACCTCACTGCCCCCACGTGAAAAGCTCTACTTGTCCTTAAATTTTGGGTGGTTCTGGGACTCCATTGTTTCTCCTCAGTTCCTGAGAGGAGATCCACCGAGCCACCCAGTCAGGTGCTTATCTGATGCAATGGCCCATTGATCACCTTTTACCCACTCAGTGAATCAAGTCCCTGTTGAGCAGAGAATCATCCACTCAGTAACCCAAAACTAACCCGAGATACGGTTCCTTCAAGCTCACTGGACCTCGACTTGTCAGAGAGCTTCTGTTTCAGCTGCAGCATCTGTACATAAAGCCCAGCAGGTCGCTAACTGCAAAGAAGATAAGAGTCCTCACATTCCTTGAAGGAATGCATATCGCCCGCCACCGTTCATGCCAGAGTTTGAGACTGAAATCCTCTCGTGCTGAAAAATTATGATGAAAACATCATGAGTAATCTCAACTTCTCACTAAATTTTAGCTCATTATTTGTAAAACCAGCTGAGGTATTTTTGTTTGTTCCTGTCAGTTGGTTGTGGCAGCCATCTTGAATTGTATTCCAAACGTTGATGAGCTGTAGATGCACCAAAGCAACAGATGCAAAATCTCACCTTAAACATGGAGAAGGAAACAATGACAATATCCTCTAAATAAACTAGATTTCATAAAGCATCCTGTTTAGAAACTCCTGCCAGCAGCTCCAAACCAAACCCCCGTCCTGCTTCATAATGCTTGATAAATTACTCTTTGTGTGGGTTGTAAATATTTATCCACCACACAAATCCAAATTCCATTAGAGAAATAAATATAAACACATTTCACTCTGAACAAGACGTATATGAAATGAAACGATGCGATTGTCCCAGCAGACGGTCAGGAGCTTCTCAAAGCCTCGTTGTGTTTCTGACAACAGCTTGGCTCTTTCTTCTTAAACACAGCGTGGCTCGACTCAGTCCCAAACACGGTTTGTAATTTGTCACAACAGAGTCAGAATTAACTGGTGTGTTTGGGGATGTGGCAAACATTCGGGAGGGAGACGATGAAGGAACTGGATTGTTTGCTGGTGTCACTGATGAAACATCATCTAACATTTAGACAACCTGCAGGTGGATCTTATCACCGAAAAGCAAAGACAGAAAATACTGTTTGTGTACGTGTCTTTGTCTATCTGTTACTAAAATATCTCCTTAACCGCTGGAGGGATTTCAACAAAACTGTAAAAACTCTAAAACTGAGTTAACTTTTAAAGTGAACCCAATTTAAAATGGCTGCCACATTCAGTTTTACAGATATTAAACTAAAATGTGGTGTAGTAGTAGCTGAGATTAATCCCCAACATGTATGCTGAGCACTAATGGATTAAGAGTCAACTGTGTCCAACAGGTTGCACAACATCTTTGTTTAAAACTATACATCCTTTCAATGAACACAACTTTCGTTTTATTTATTTATTCTTTTAGAATGATCCCATTTAACTTTAATAATCTGGAGCATTTTTGTAGGTCCATTAGCTACAATCAAACTGAAAGTCTATTTAAATTCCTGTAACCAAAATAGGTTTCCAAGAGTGTAAATACTTTTACAAACCTATTTCTGAAGCCCTGGCTGACTTTCAGTGCCTGTTCTGGCCTCCTGTGTGTATACGTCGGTTAAATCTGCAGACACTGGGACGTATGCCAAAAGCCTCTTGCTCTTATTTGTGTCTTAGAGCTCGTTAGCCCCCGCTCGGTCTATTACTGTTTCTGAATCTCGTGGCACCAAAGTGTCTGGCTTCTGGCTTCTAAAAAGTTTAAGGATGTAGGCCAAATCTTGGTCCCCTTGTGCTCCCCTGAGTCTGGGCAGATAGCATCACGCCAAGAACAGCAGCAGCAGTCAGACCCTGAAACTTAACCACCAACAACCCCCCCCCCCCCCCCCCCC
>NC_051451.1:27092478-27112568 GCF_001649575.2 Kryptolebias marmoratus | reverse complement strand
CCTCCTCGTAGCCCCAACTTAATTGGTCCATAATTTTACTGTATGCCACAAAGTGGAGACAGCAACCATGTGGGGAATGAGGGGTGGAGGTGCACAGAGGATCAACTGTGCTTCTTAAAGTCCCATTAAAGGATTGGGACAGCTTCCCGTGCTTCACTTTGTCACTTATCTGCAAATATTTAGTGAGCGCTCCTCCATGTGTTCAGATCAAAAATCTTTCAAAGGCAGCGTCCCGGCGGCTGAAGCAGCACGTTGGAGTCCTGCCTGAAGAATGTGAAAATGGGTGAAGAGATTACCATCTTTTCTTTGATTCTGTTTTCGCTGGAGCACACCCAGTTGGCCTATCAAAAAGTGTCCAGCGTTTAAAAATCAACTTTCAGGCAGCGAGTATTTAAAGCTTGTGCACAAATAGAACAGCTTAATGAACCACAAGAACTTCAAGGTGATGTCGCTCAATAATTTGTTACATTTCACCTTTTTCATTCATTAAAAATAAATGGGTGGGGAAAAATAGTTTTTCTGGACAATGTAATAATAAGGGTAAAAAAACAATAATAATCCCAATTTTTGTATAAAAAAACGTACGATAAAGCAAGATAATTAACAGCCTAGTAAATTGCAGCATAGTAAATGAGCAAAACTGTTGTTGGACAACCTCCACGATTAATGGCTTTTATACTCTGCATTCTTCCATGGAAGGAATGTAACAGGGTGCGAATCCAGAGCCAAGAATTACAGAGACTCAGCCCTCCAATTCCTCGTTTTCCTTCACCTCTAATATGCTCTCACTCCTTCATTGCACAATTCTGTCAATATGTCTTTGTCCACAACTTATACAGACCAGAATATCTGCAAGTGTGTGTGTCTTTTTTTATTTCCACTGCTTAAATGCAACATGCTGGTCTCTTTTATTGCTTACACATATTTAACAACTTTTCCTGCCCCGAAGCTAGAGGAAGACCAAACATCCTCCACCATAAATTTTCTTGCAGAGCACAATCTGGAGAGTATGCCACACAGGAAACCATGTACACACGTACACGTGCACGTGCACATGCACACCGCAACCACAAACACACGAATACACACACATACATACAGACAGAGGGAGAAAAGAGAAAATGAAAACATTTTATATCACAAATACAATCACATACACAATAGTGTAAAGCTGACACTACTGTGTGCTAGCTAAAAGCAGCAAAAGATTACTTAAAAGCTAAAAGTAACAAAATGCTAGCTAATATTTAAAATGTAAATAAAAAAGCTAGCTAAAAACTAAAAGTACGCTGATTTCAGGAGCTCTGAATGTGTTTCTACAAGGAAACATCCTTGTAAATAAAGTTCAATATTTTAAAAAGTGTAAGTTTCAGAAACCAAATTTAAAAGCAGCCATCTCCTGAATGAGCCGAACGTTTTGATGTATGAACGGCTAAAATAGCACAAAATATGCAGAAGTAGTTAGATTATAAATGAAATGTACAGAAAAACAAAGAACAAGAAAACGGAGTGAATGTTGATTCATCATTCAAACAATTAAGGTTTTAATTCCAACTGAGAATGTTTATATAACTGTCACATGCTCAAATAGAATAAATACATTTAAATATTGGAGAAAATGTAATCTGATTACAGCTTTTCTAATAACGAAGGATTTCAGTGCTTTATTTGGTTTTGGAAGATATCAACTCTGGCATGTTTGCGGCTGCTCCTCCTCACTTCGCCGGGCTAATGGGAAATCAAATTTGGAAAACATCTTTAGCTCGTTGCTCATCTCCAGGACAAATTAAATGGAATCAATTTATCAGACATGATTCATGCTCCACACAGATTCCTGTTTATCTGCGCCGTGATTGATGGAGATCATTATGATGATTAAATTTGCTCTAAATGTGTTCGTATGACAGCTGCCCCTCCGTGGCTCTGCCTGCTACATGAATACATGTCTGTGTGTGAGGGGAAACACACACGTTGGGTTTCAGCTGTGGAATAAGATTTGGAACAAAAGGACCGCTCTCCAAACAATAACTACTTGTTGAGGTACAGCCAGTGATTATTTCCTGAAGGTTTCATTAAAATCTAACCAGCGGTTCATGAGATATTCTGCTAACAAACAGACAAAGTTGAGGAGCGTCTCAGGTTGAGCTGTTTGGACATGTGCAGAGGAGGGACAGTGGACATGTTGGACACAGGATGTTGAATCTGGAGCTGCAAGGAGGAGGGACAGAGGAAGACCACAGGGGAGGTTTGTTGATGTAATGAGGGTGGATCTGCAGAGGGTTGGGGTGACAGAGAAGGATGCTGGGATGTATGGAGACAGATGAGGTGAAAGAAAAATTGTTCTGCAGGAAAAACATGCAGCTGATTAATCTGGGGGTGCATCTGAGAAGGACAAACCACAAAAAAAACAGCGTTTTCTCATCTGTGCCCCACACTGGGGTGCATGTTGCAAACTTGCAGAAGAAAGACAGAAAAAAGGGAGTAATAGGGTATAGATAAGGGTAAAAACAGCACACAGATATGACCTGATTAGATTACCACACAAACAAAACTCTTTTTCCTTTATGTCAGATGGATTTCCCATTTAGTCTCCTGGTTTCGTGTTTTGACGGTTACATAACTCTGAACAGCCTATAAATAACTGCGGTTCCACTGGTTCTCCTGGGTTTTGTAGCTCGTGAAGCAGGTGAAATTAAATTTAAAGTTACAGGTGAATTCATGAAAAAGCTAAATTAAAAGACCTAGCATTTCTTGAAGGAATGTATATCACCCGTCGCCTTTCATGTCCAAACTTTGTAAATGTTACGCATGAAATTCAGCTCATTATCAGTAAAATTGACAGAGCCTTAGCCATTTTTGTGTTTGCTAAGGTTGTTTAGCTGTGGCAGCCATCTTGAATGGGGTTTTCTAACCGTTCAGAGTTGTACATGCACATTCAGTTATCTTCGTTATCCACCCACCACTAATGGAAAAGCAACGGTGATGCAACTATGACTGAAGTAGTTGTAGTAGTTTTGAGAGGTGGGCTCAGCTCGTGTATCTCTGTGTGTGTTATCATCAGAAGGGAGAAGGGAAAGGAAGTCAGATTAGTGAGCTACAGCTGTCTGGAGATGCTCTCCTGTTACTCGCACTAAGTGCTGATCCTGGAGAAGTTTAAAGCTCCCACAATCCACCTCATGGCACTCAGCCCCATGAGGCCTGGAAAGGCCATAAAGGTTTTTTTTTTTTACAAGGTGACAGGACATAAAAACAAGGAGAAAACAGGGTCGTTTCTCGGCAACAAGTCAAATAACTTGTTTTTTTTCTTCGTCCTCTTTCGCTCTCCGAGGTTCGAGCTTTTGCGTCTCTGCGGCCGGGAATAAAAATGTGTTTTTTCCCATGGCTGTTTGAAGCTGCGTGGTCTGGAGAGCCGGTCCCTGTCTGCCATCACCCATGTCCACTTACACGCAATCTGGGCCGCAGTGGGAATGAAGAGGGGATTACGAGTCCGTCTGATCCTGGAGGGGCACGCACTTAACACTACTGTAAACAACGGGGCCATTAGAGTGGCTCACACTGGGCTGGGGGCACCATCGGACTCCATGCACATGTTTCTAATGGGCTTTCAGATAGATGCTAGAGCAGTTGTGCTGTTTTAACCAAGATATGTCGCTTTAAATAGTTTTGATTATTTTATTTCATGTATTAACGATTGGAAGCAATTGGTGAAAACATATCTCCTCTGAAACCCCTGGAAGAATTTCAATGAGAGCAATCTCTGCATAAACATCTACATCTGATTAAAATCCGATCCAAATGGCCGCCACAGCTAATCAAAAAAGGCTGCAACTCAGTTAAGATTTTGAGCTGAAGTTTGGTGTGGTAGTAGCTGAGACTCACCCCCAACAGATTTCCTGACATCTTTGTTTAAAGGTTAACTGCTGGCATCAACCTTGTTTGTCTGTTAGCAAAATATCTCATGAACCACTGGGTGGAGCTTAATTAAACTATCAGGAAGTGATCATTGGACTCGCAGCTAATTAACTTTTGGATTTTTTTTTAATATACTAAACAAGTTTTAAGTTAGAGACTATGCTACATTTCCTTACTTTTCTTTTTGGCATAAAACTTTCCCAAAGTTCTTCTCTCTGACTAGAAAAAGCTGAAGATGCTTGGCTGTGATATTTGTTTGTGACAGAGGTTCTTATAAAAAGATCCAGGCCCATAATTTGCCTGACTTGGACCATTTCCAAATGGGCCACAGAAATTATTCAGTTGCAGGAGCTGGAGGACAAGAAATCCCCAATAAAACACTCGAAACATTATGGTTTGCACTTTTCTGCTTTAGACTAAGTGTAACAGGAAGTATCCTGCTCAATTAACCTTCTGTTTCATCTCATATGAAGCAGTGAAGCTAAAATAAAGCAGCTGTCTGCGTGAGGCTCAGGTTCCTGCTCGCTGCGTGTTTCTCTCCTCCACCAGGCCTTCGATTTGAACACTATAGACGTCTGGATCCAGAAAGTAAACAAAGCCAGTGAAAGGCTGAGTCAGGAGACCTCCAGTCTCTGATGCTTTACTTTAATGTGTTTCAGGCAACGCGTCGAGCGCTGATCATTCCCACTTGCTTCTGCTGATGACAGCCAGGGCACAAACTTCCATAAACATTATAAATCACTTCTGATGAAACTGACTCATCTAACGCTTTTTCTTTTCTTCTTCTTTCATCATCAGAGCCCTTTGTTGAGCCATCCATGAGCCAGATTGAACCTGAGAAATTTTCCAAGTCTACTTCAAACATCATCATAATAATTATCCTATACAGCCATTAACAAGTTTGATCATGTTCATAATTGTGTAAAAACTATTCAGTGAGCTTTCAGAAGATAATTTCTCCTGTCAGGTCACCCTCCAGAGCCAAGAATGTTTAGCAAAGCAGCAAAGGTTTGTTTTTGTACTTTGGTGCTTCTCAGCCTTATTCCTACCAGCTCTGCCCAGCTCACAGTAAGGTTCAGGAAGAGCCCATTTCTCCAGATGGTAGATCAGCCAGGGCCAAGAGGTGGTCTGAAGCCTGGCTGCTGGCCTACAACCACAACTTCTGACAGGCCGAAGCCTCGGGCCCTTCGAAACCTGCACAAAGGACCTTTTTCAGGGGCCCTCTCTTCGTTTTCTCACCCAGGGGGCAACTTCCTCATGGAACCTCGAAATGGGCTGAAGTTCAACCAGCAGATTCACATGTTCCCGAGTGGAACAGATGACTAAAACCAGACGGGCTGGTGTTCAGGAGAATCAAAACGCGGACAGCGTCAGTCTGTGGAACAGCAGAGGATCCTAATAATACAGTTGTACTGATAAGACCCTCTTGGGATTTTGGTTTGTTGGGGGGAGGGTTGTATATTTTAACTTACAACATAACTATCACACAATCTTTTATTAAGAAACAAACTAGAGAAATAGCATTTTTCTGTGAAACTGCATGTGAACGCTGTCTTTGTCCTGTCCACTGTGGGACACATGTCTGCAGAGGAGACACCCAGCTCCATCAGGGTTTATCTTTAACCTCCTGGATGTTTGTCATCGATGCTCTCCTTACCCAGTTTGTGCGTTTTGGTGGACGACCCTCTCTTGGCAGGTTTCCTGTGGTGACACCATTTTTCCATTCCTTAATAACGGATCTAACAGACATTCAGGGTTCTGGGATATTTTTTTAACCTAATCCTGATCTGCAGCTCTCCGCAACTTTGTTTCTGACCACCGTGGAGAGTTCCTTGGTCTTCATGATGTCTCTTGCTTGGTGGTAGAGGTGTTGATTCTGGGGGCTGTTGCAACAAGTGCATATGACAGATTGTCCACAGGTGGATCTTATTTAACTAATTATGTGGCTCCTGAAGAAGGTAATGGTAGCAAACTTGAGTAAACACATATTCACACACAGCTTTTCAGTTTTAATATATTTTAGAATGATTTAAAACTATTTTCCCCTTATTTAACTTGAACTTTTCTGTCTTCTAAGTGGAAATCTATTTAAATTCCAGGTTGCAAAACAACAAAATGGAGAGAATACCAGAGGCTGACTACAACCCACTGTATATACAGGGAGACTTAGTATTTGACTGAATTCGTGTAAAGACTTGACAGAAAATGTGACAAATGAACCCCCCCCAAAAAACCTAACTTAAAGAAGATGGATGCTAACTCTGATCTGACAGCTCGCAGCTGGTCTGAGTTTGAGCCAAACTTTAAACTGTGTTCAAAATTTTATGAGCAGCACTGTGCCTACACCCTTCATTGTCTGTGTATGAAAGAAGTAGCAATCCCTAATGTTGCAACACTTCACAATTGGCATGTAGCAGCAAACTAAAAAAAGAAGAAGAAAAAGAAAAGAGCTTTGAGGCAAGCGATTAAGTTGGGATCTATAATTATCGTCTCCTGCCTGGGCAGGACAGAGAGCTCTTGTTGTTTCTGAGGAGTCGGGCAGGTAGAAACATCACTCATTCTACAGTTTTATTTAATGGCTTCCTTACCATAAAAGAAAAAAGGAGAATTTTTCCATACATGTCCCCAACCTTTCAGCAGCACACAGTCCGACCCAAAGACGAGGGGGCCGAGAGAAGAGGAAAGAGTTAAAGTCAGAATAAGGAGCAAGACATAAGTAGATATTTTGTTGGATTATCTGAAATTGATTAATTGAGTGAGGGGTCCTGACAGGAAATGAACCGTGCCGCTGTTTAGTGGGACAGAAGATTTATTGTTGGGGCTGGAATGAGTGATGCAGGTGAAAAGGAGAGAAGGGTCTCAGTGATTTATTTCCCTCGTCTTCTCCACCATGGCACTGACATAGTTATCATTTGTCATTTATGGTGTGAAAACAGCCCACCTGACCTATAGATGCCAGCTTTTGCAGCTGAGTATACACAAACCTGATTCCTGAGATCTGGTGGGATATTTATTAAATCAACATCCCTTAGATTTATTGCATTTAGGGAAAAAAAATCGTATTCATTGAAACTAAAACCTCCGGAGGAAGGAGATTTGGCTCCGAGCTAAACGTTGGACAGTTCTCTATCTGAACAAAACTCTTAACCTCCCTGTTCAGTCAATCCTTCTTCCACTTCCTGCGATTCCTCCCCTTCCTCTTCTTCCTCCCTGAGCAACAATGCATGTACGTGCACTCCTGGGAGCCATAAGCACTAAAACCTGCCCTCCTGCACAGTTTTAATTAAACATCATTTATGGGCACTTCTTTCTTTTTTTTTTACAAGCTCTTTTTATTGCCCCGGGTCTGTGTTTACTCATCACAGCAACAGTTCTATATGCAGCTTTAAATATATTTAAATCCTGTCTGTCTCCTGTCACAAAGGCCAGAGGAGGTAACAATAATCCCACAGCCTCCTTTCTCTTTTTTTCCTGTCAGTAAAATACTGCACTTTCTATTCAGCTGCACTTCTGCTCAGGAAGAACTTTTTTTTGTTCTTTAAATGGGTTAAAAATGTGCTCCATAAAACATCTCAGCTCACACCTGAATAAAACAGTCAGAGTCTCCTTTAGTTTGTTTGTAGCCTCCTGTAGTCCACATTCATTACAGCAAACTTTCTCCCCAACATCATCGTGAAGGTGAAGAACCGCGGACAGGATGAGGTCTGGTTGGCCCCAGATTTAAAAAAGCTGATTTTCTTATAAACCATCAACAATATAAAGCTGTTTGGTTGTGCCCAGAACAACAAAGTCTCCCTGGCAGAACATCAGGGTTGATGGGTTTGATGTCACCGCTGACATCATCAGAGCAAGACGAGACACGGGGGATTGTCTGACCGGTGGGGTGGGTGTTATGATTGGCATCACCGGGCAGAAAACATTATGACTAAACTCTTTTATAAAAACACACCCTGAGCTGTAAAACATGGTGCTGCAGCTGGATGAGGAGAACTTCCCACAGATTAAGCTCTCATTAAAGCAGGGGCTCCAGGTCCGAGTGACCAAACAGATTCATTACGTTATAGGAGCTTAATCTTTACATTATTTAATCTTTTCATCTCTATTATTATCAGATCTCAACAGCTGAGGGATGAAATTAATTCATCACAGGGAACTCCTTATAATATTTCCACTGAATAAGGAGGAAGCCAAATTTTGTCAAGAAAATAGAATCAACAATAAACAATTAAGACGACACAACAAATATACGACTAAACACTAAGAGTTTAGGGAATAATCTTCTGTGAGGAATGAAGATTTATCAAGATAAAACAGCAACAAGTAATAGTTTAATAATCTAAGCTGAAAGCAAATGAATTGTTTGAACCGAATGTTTGGATTTTAGGATCTATGTTTTTGGTTTTTTATCCACGCAAGAATTTGGAAAACTTTAAACTATTTTGGTAAACAGTTCACTTTGGGGTTTGGTCAGAAGATGATATTAATTCTGCCAGTTTGTTAGGTTAGTTTCTTTCTGAAAATTAACCTAAATTATTCTGTTTATCAGATGGTTAGGGTTAGGAATCAGGATGTTTTGAAGATTGTTTTTGTGTTAAATCTTTTCAAACTTTTTTCTGAAATGTTGGGCTTATTCTGGGTTTATTGATGATTAGGACTGATTATACATTTATATGTTAATTCAGCACTCACACTACTTTTTTACTGCTTTTTGGATGTTTTTATAAATCTACTTCTGCTGATTTTAGCCACTCATGTATCAAAACGTTCAGCTCATTCAGGAGATTTATGCTATATTATTTTAACTTTTCACTTTTATTTACAAATGATTTGCCCATAGAAATACACTGAAATCTCTTCATTTTATTTAAAAACTTCAGGGTTTCAGTTTGAACTCAGTTTCCTCTTCTTCAGTAAAGTCATTCAGCTTGGCGTTCACCGCATTATTACAGAAAATACTTTTTTTTCCTGTTTTTGTTTTATTTGTCGTGATTTGTCCACATGTTTCAGGGCTGATGTCACTTTTTAAGTGGCCAAGCCCTCTGAAATGGGGTACATCTTTCCCTTTGAATCGATGTTTGTCAACAAACAAAAGCAGAAAAACTCAGACCTCTTCTGTATTCTCCCTCTAAACAATCCAATTAAAGCTTTTCTTTTTCCACCGACTGCGCTCCAGGAGCCCAGACCTCTTCCACAAAGCAAAGCCAGCATTTAGACTGAGTCTGTGATTTACAGTTCCTCAGACACAGTTAGACAATGTTTGGAAGATCTCATGAGGCAATAAGCTCCATGCCCAGCCTCCATCGACATGCACGCACACAAACACACTCCTAACTTGTTTGTTCTTCCACGCAGAACAAGACACGGAGCCTCGCAAACCCTTAATCAAACACAAGCAGAGCCCTCCCTCTCCTGAGCCCTGACCCAGCGATGAACCGTTCATTTTCTCCTTCTCTGCAAACGGTAAGCTGAGGAACACGACCCGTACAGATACTCAGACACTGTTGGGCACCAGGCGTAGTTAAATATTTGCTTTAAATGCAGGAAGTAAGGCAAGAAGACAAAACAGGAGAGCTTGTTCCGCTCGGATCTGCTGAGGGGTGAAAGTGTTCTGCTCAGGATTAGCTCATGCTGAACTTTAAGTCACCCTCCTACTTCACAGCCTCCGAGTCTCTGACCCCTCCTCCTGTCCTGGAACTGCTGGGGTCTTATCTCTGGTGTGGATGGGGGGGCTCCTCTGTGTTGACATTCCAGAGGGCCGAGCCTTGTGCAAACACGCCGGGCCCCAGCAGATGGCTGAGCACCAGAGAGCGGGGCCACAGCCGAGGATGCAGGGGGATCCCGGGTGAAAAGCAGCCCGACTGTCCGTCAGAATGATTCATCGATCTGTCACAAACAGCCTCGTGTTTAGAGCAAAATCAAATGAAGTGTGAAGTTAAACATTTCATGAACAAAGAGCTACTGTTTATCTCCCATTTGAACCCTTTCACCTCTGAACACAGGGGGGTTAGTCTTTAGTGACAATACAATAATGTGTATAACTTTAAGGAAGAATTTAAAAAATCTCCTCGCATTTTTAAGCCTTTCCTCTGCCTCCCTGAAGACACGCAACACCAACATTGGAGGGTCAGCGGGTTAATCTTCAGCCGTCCAAATGAAAACTCATTTAAAGCTCTGCCTGATTGTCGCAGCTTGTGTTTATTATTAGTGAGGATCGGGGCTGCATTTTAACTAGAAGTAAGAGAATGGCTGTTAAACACACTCTCTACACTTTTATGTAGGAGATATGATGAGTTAAAAACAGCCTTTTGAGCTCAGATACAGTGGAAGTCAATGGGAGTTTGGATGTGTGTTCTCTGGGGTGGATTTAGGAAAAAGTCCCCAAAATTAACATTTTTATTTGATGACTGGAAATCATCTGATGACCCCTCTGTTGCTGTTTGACAACCCACAATGGGGTCCAGGGTTTTCTCATTCATTTTACCAACATTTCATTAAGTGGATTTATTTTGCAGTTTTTTACAAACGTCTTCAACGGCGTGCAATGTACTCCTGCCAAAAGTCACAGCTCACTAATCCCAGTCAAGCTTCACGTTTTGATGAGATTAGTATGGGTTCTTCCAAAGCTGCAGGAAAACAAGCTTCTTAAAAGTAAGACTAACCACTACACAGTAACAATTCTTATGCACTCGCACCCTTAATTAGAGTTTTGTGTTTTTTTAATTCTGCTCCTAATCGCTCTTCTCAAATTTCTGACTGATAGTCATTATAATGAAATCATTAAGTAGCTTTAATTCAAAATACACTATAGGTAAACACTTAAATGCAGAGACATCCCAGACAGTGTTTTGTCCAAAAGGGACAACCTAATCCTCTTTCACCCCTCCCTGTGTGCCGTCAGGTTACAACACAATAGTCAGTCATTCTAATAAAAGTCTGAAAAAGCCACTGTGGATATCCGGCTTCCTTTCTCTCCACTCCTACCCCTTTTAATGAGGGTGGATTGCGATGGTTCATCCTGCCACTTTTTCTTTTTCGATCCGCCTCCAGCCTTCCAAAGCTGCTTTCTTCCTTGGTTTTCTATGGAAAAAAGGAGGAATGTGTCTGCCTGACTGTTCCCTCCAAGCCCTTTTTTTTTTTGTCGATTCCTGGAGACGTGAGGAGACACGTCTAATGGAGGACTTAAACTTGTTGTGTGTTAATTTAACACCAGCCGGACCTTGGAGTGTGTCCGGGTTCACGTTTAGGAAAGAAACAACTATCCATTCATATTTTCATCCTGTTCTGTTATGATAAATATCAGAGATCACCTGAAATAATTAAATCTTTATAGGAAATTGTTAATGTCCATTATTTTCGTGCAACCATTCTGCTTTATATTGCACTGGGTTTCTCTGGGGGGGGTGTAATGTTGTGCAAGCCAACAAATATTACAAAAAACAGTCTTAGTCACGGCTGCCACAGTCAATCATCCTCACTAACAGAGCTGCAGTGATTAACTTAAATCAGATTAGGTAAATCAGCTGCTCGCTCTGTTGAATTAAATCAGTTCTGATAAGAGCATAAAGAAAATCAATCAGCTAATCAGTCCTGCTATTAGTGCTTGTGTCAGACGGATCGACGTACAGAATTAAACTATCAGGTTTATTCATCAGCTGAGCTGAGCTTGACCATTCTGAATCTGGACAGACATGTAGAAAAGTTAATACCTTACCTGTGGTAGATGGCGCTTTGAATGATCTCAGTTAGGAGAAAGGTTCATTCTGACATGACTGATGAGCTAACGGCTAGTCTGAACACGGCTAAGACCAAATGGGGTTGTTGCTGTTGTCTAAAAGCATGCCAGTGAAAGGAAAACTAATTTCTTATTTATTGCACCAATTTTGTTTCTTGATGATTTTTCTTTTCCCCCTGGTCTTTAAGATTTGTGCGATGAGTAGCTTTAATCTACTCGGGTACACGTTTGAAACTAAAGGCTGATTTGGACACTAGAAAGGGCAGCAAAGTGCCATTAAAACAGATTGGAGACAACCACAAAATAAGAGAGTTTAAAACAACTGTGCAACTTTTTTTCTTTAATTGTCGCATGTTCAAAATTTTAAGTGACAAATCTACAAGCCTCTGTGACTAATGCAACCCCACAAATGTTTTGGAGACTTCCTTGGGAATGCTATTTGCCAAAAGGTCACAGCCCAGTGAGGTCTGTTTCTCTAAACCAGGGGGGGACAACACTCGTCCTAAAGGGCCACCATCCTGCAGGTTTTCCTTGTTTCTCTGCTCCAACACACCTGATTCAGAGGTTAAATCACCTCTTCATGTTCTGCAGAAGCCTGTTAATCACCCATTGATTGAAATCAGGTGTGTTGGAGCAGAGAAACAAGTAAAACCTGCAGGATGGTGGCCAGGATTACCCACACCTGGTCTAAACGAAGGTCAGTGAAAGAGCTAAGAACAACAGAGGAAGCAATCCTGGTCCTCAGGGCCTCCATCCTGCAGGTTTTACTTGTTCCTCTGCTCCAACACACCTGATCTGAATCAATGGGTGATTAACAGGCTTCTGCAGAACATGAAGAGGTGATTTAACCTCTGAATCAGGTGTTTTGGAGCAGGGAAACAAGGAAAACATGCAGGATGGTGGCCCTCCAGGACCAGGATTGGACACCCCTGCCTTAGATTTATTTTACTTGTCTGAACTGAAAACTAGAAAACTTGTCTTTTTCTAACAGAATCCAAAACGTGCATCCTTTCATCGCTGAGAAAACAAACAAATGAAACACTTTACAACTTAAATAATCAGTAAAGTCGGAGATTTATACAGGGATTTATTTTTTAACATTTCTTTTGCAAACGTAGCATGAGTACCTGCAGAACATCCTAATGTTGGTCCAGTAGAAATTGACAAGAAAAACCAACCAGTTGAAACATTTAATACTTTGTCAGATTCCTGCTGTGTGAATTTTGAGTCTAAACAAGGAAGCAGATTGCTAGTAGGTAGGTATTTCCAAAATCTTGTCCTTTAGTTATGTATAAATATCCAAAAAGAATCTCATTTTTCTAAAGAATACTTAAAAAAACTGGCATCAATTTCTACGTAGAAAATGGATTAGATGACTATAAAATGTACAGTTTTTAAAATTTTAACTTAATATTCACATTCATATATAAAACTTACAAAACCTCCATTTTTCCAATCATCTAAAATATTTTTAATGCTGAAAGATTATTTTTAAATTACCATACATTTAAATGGATTATTTTCATATTTTCAGCATCATTAATGCAATCATTTCTGCCATGTTTTTTATTATTTTTGATTGATTTTTAAAGTACATAAGTCAATAAATTAACATGCTACCAGAGTCCCTGAAAGTCAAAACTCAACTGTTATTGAAAGAGTGTTTCTGCGTGTATCAAAGTGTGTGAGAAGAAATATAGGACACATCATCTGTTAGCAAACCTGCCTCAAACATTAAAGCAGGGTGGGGGAGGTGGGGTTGTTTCCGAGTCCATACAAAAAATAATTCATAGTAAATATATATATATTTATACATATTTGAATATATTTACAAATATAACCAGCTTTATACATTATAATGTGTAGTCTTTCTCTTGAATAAATGTGGAAACATGAGAAATGCACCAATATTACAAAATAATCAGGTATATTTTCTGTCCTCCTATTCCTGTTTGTTAGTCGAAGCTCTGCTGTCAAGTCTATTTCCTATTTTTAATTCCTAGTTCTTGTTTTTAAGTTCATATGGGTCCACACATTCCTCCAGGAGCAAGCAACAGTCGCTGCAGACAAACCAGCGAACGAGGAGCATTGTTGAACTTCTGGGTAAAAAAGATGAGAACCAAAATATGAGGAAAAAAGCTGCATGTTTATAGGAGAGAGGAAGAGGAGGAGGAGGAGGAGCATCCCGAGGGAATGTCAGATCATTCAGTCAGTATAAAATAGCTTCTGTAAGGTTCCTGTCCTCTCCTGTGAGACTTCATGTGTGACAGCAGCCCCGTCCTGTCTGGGTCCATTAGTCCACCGGGAGCCAGACGAAAAGAAAAGAGGGGCGGGAAGATTTCTGTGCTACGTGCGTTCAGGGTCGCTGAGGTCGGAACAGCCGGGCGCAGGCTCATCTTTTCACGTTCCCGTTGATGTGCTGGTACTTCGGGAGGCAGGGCTCGTCCGGTAAAGGGTCATGGGAAAACACTGAGTCGTCACCGGAGGAGCAGGAGCTCCGAGTGTCCGGGAAGCTGGGGGAATACTGTTCCGTCGGGGTGCACAGGTCCAGGTACTCCTGCGGACACGAGACAGACAGGAGAGGAGGGCGGCGTTAGAAAAGATACACAAGGAAAGAAATATACTCAAGAAATCGTATTTTCTGCAAAGATTCTGTGTTAATGCTGAGCTCTGATTCACTTTGCTGAAGAAGCTGAAACCAAGATGGCTAAATGCTAACTTAAAAATAAATAAATAAAGAGCTAAACACAACTAGCTAAAAGTTAAAAATAGCGATGAGAAGCGAAACGTCGAGCTGCTTTTGTTTTTAACTTTTTTTGGATTTAAAAAAAGCTAAATATTCTGAAAAGCATAAAGTTATAAAAACCAAAAGTCAGAGCACTCATCTCGTTAATGAGCTGAATGTTTTGGTATACGAATGGTTAAAACTGGATATGAAATGGATAGATGCCAAAAATCGCAAGTTGGGCAAAAAAAAACTAAAAAAACGTGGAAAACAATAATGTTTATGGCAAAAGACCAAGAACAAACAGAGGAGTATAAATTCAGAGCTGGGACTTTCCTGAGGCGGGGGAGAACAGTATCACCTTTATTATATTTATGTGAACCATTCCAAATCACTCAGGGAAGTTTTCTAAAATGGAACTGAAAACTAATCTCCAACTGGATACTCTAAGAAAATATCTGCACAAATAATAAGTCATAAATCGAGAGCTGGGCTGCTGGTTTAAAGAAAGGAGGCTTTGACCTGATCGCAGCGCAGTTGGTTTAGGATGATTGTAAAACTCTGGCCTTTACTGTATCCTCTCACATAATTTCAGTCAAACCAGATCTGAAATCTGGCGTCGGAACGCCTGACATAAACAATGAGAGATGGTTTGGAAAGAAATCAAGAAGCTGGCAGAACACAGCTAACCGCCATGAGAGGGGAAGATGAAAACCTCAAGAAATCTTGTTATTAATTTTTGACTCAGTCCAGTCCTGTGAAGATGTTTGTGTCTGCTGAGGCCCCCTTTTACCCTCGACTCTCCTTGACTTTCATGGCTGTTACTGCGACTCGTTGTGTAAGAGGAAGAGTTCTTGGGGTTTTGTTAAAAAAAAAAAAAGAGAGAGAGCGAGAGCTGGCTTCCATTTTTCCAGCTCAACACGAAAAGGCTCGTATTACTACAGATCTCCACATCTGCCAGCGGTTTGGGGTAGAGGTGAAGGAGGGGGAAGGGAAAAATGAAAGAAAAGGGGTGCTTTATTACATTTCAAAAGTTCAAACTTAAAGCTGGGCTTTCTTGGCATGGATTCATGAAGCTCCAGTGCAGACAAGTTTTGACAGCTTTCCATTGGAAGCCTTTTTTAAGATCTGTGCATGGATATCACACAAGACAGAGGGGAATGGAAAAAAACATGCCGTTATAAGGAGTGATGACGGGGCGCCAGTGGCTCCACTGAGCCAGGATCAGGTCAGGCAGTCATTTTTCACTGACCGATTAGGCTTTTGTCAACCAAGCTCCATAAACTTCTTGGCGATATTCATTTTAAACCCTGCGTGCTCTTGCAAAACGTCTATTTAGTTTGCATGGAAAGGTTTGTGAGAATCATCATTTGCTGTTTTATTATACCAGACATTCATGCTTGCAGAAAAAAAGGCACACAGGGCGTGAAATCTGACCACCCAAAGGGGACGAAACTTCTACAAAATATGGTTAGAAAAGGTGCTGAGAGGTGTGAGGAGCCTCACCTCGTTGGTGCTCAGGGTGAGGATTCGATCCAGATCCTCAACTAGCTGCTTAAAGGTGGGCCTCTGTGATGAAATGGCGTGCCAGCAGTCTTTCATCATCATGTACCTGTGTGAGGAAAAAAACGACAAAAATCAGCTTAGACAAAGAAGAAGAGTGGACAAAGAGATGGAAAAACGAATTATGATGATGAATCTTCTTCATACAGCAGAGTTAGTGATGGAGTTCCTCAGGGTTGGGTGCTTGGACCGACACTCTTTACTTTTTATGTTTCCAGAAGGTGAAATTATTAGACAGCATGTGATAAATTTAATTATCCTGATGATACTCAGTTATATGTATTCATTAAACCATAATAATTCAACTGGTTACTTTGGTTACCAGCATGTCTTTGAGACATAAAAATGGAGATGACTTTTAATTTTCTGCTTTTAAATTCAGACAAATCAGAGGTTGTGATTTTTGAGCTTCTTAAGAACAAACTTTGCTGCCTTTCACTTTCTCTGGATGGCATTAATTTACTTAACTAATGTCATGAACCTTTAAACCAGGACCAGGACATGTCGTTTAACTCTCATATGAAAACATGTTACCAGGACCTCTTTCTTCCACATGCGCAATTTTACTAATATTCGGAATATTCTGATTCAGAAAAATTAGCTTTTTCCTGTTAAAAGGGAGACATTTCTCTCCATTGTTGTCTGCCACCTTGTGCAGGGTGGGACATTATGTCAAAGTAAAGATTTGACGCTTCATACAACTTTTTACTAACTGGTATTTTCTAAAATACTAACTCTGAAAGCATTTTAATTGGTTGAAATTGGATTTCATGAAACAGTGTGAATGCTGAGTCAGCAAAATAGTAGCTTAAAATGAGCAAATGAGCAGCTAAAATTAGCAATGCTAAGTCAGAATTCAGACTTTCTTTTTCCTGTTTATAATTCAATCCATATTTTTATAGAGTCAAATTACTTCTGCTTACTTTTTTAACCATTCACACATCAAGAACAGTGTGCTATAACCTTTACTTTTTGTAACTTTTATACTTTTCAAAGTATTTAACTTTATTTATGATAAAATTTCTCATAGAAATAACTTTCAAAATATTTTTCCCTTTGAAATGTTTTTAAAACTGTTTATTTTTGCCTTCTTATGCTCCTTTTTGACTTTTAGACACCATTTTTAGCTACTATTTAGCTACTTTTACCTTTTAGATACCATTTTAATCCTTTAAGCTTTTAGCTACCGTATTTCCACTTTTTGTGCTAATTTTAGCTTTAGCATCTGTTGCTACTTTTTACCATTCTGTAGTTTTTAGCTCGTTTTCTGCTCGTTGTAGCCTCTGTTTTCCTTTTTTTTACTTCAGCAAATTTCACCAAAGTCATACAGCATTCACGTTGTATTTTCCAAAGTTTAATAAGATTTGAAGCTGTTGCTTTTTTGCATCAGAGACTTTTGGTTTGAACTGGCTCTGTATGAGTAAACTGCCCAAACTGAAGTTCCCAACTAAGATGTCAAGCTTCCCAATTTGCCACTGGAACATTTGTCCTTCTTCATCAACAAATGAACCAAAATAAAAAAGGTTTTCTCTGACTTTTTTGTTCCGCTGCTAGTATTTTAAGTTCTGTAATGTATCCTCATTGAAGCCTGGCAGAGCAGGGTCATTGTCCGTTCACTGCAGAGATCTTATTCTGAATGAGGACACTGATAGCAGACAGGTACAGCTGTGCAGAGGCCTGACAGAGCGGACACACACAGTCCCGAAGTCAGAGACACAATGAAAGCTGGGCTGCTCACGACTCTCAGAGTAAGAATCAGTGTGTGCTCGGCTAGCAGATTGGTTGGAAAAGAGCTAAACTTACAGCTCGTTGGTGCAGTTGCCGGGCTTGTCCATGCGATGGCCCTCTTTAAGTAACTTGAAAAGCTCCTCAACAGGAATGCCGGGGTAAGGTGAGCCCCCTAAAGTGAAGATCTCCCACATCAGCACCCCAAATGACCAGCTGGAAGAGGAAACAACAAATATATACATGCTTTAATAATCTAGTTATAAGACTGGCAGTGGAAAAGTGAGGTTTTTCATGTAAACAGTGCTCAGGATGACTTAGTCTGTGTTAGCATTGAGGCCATAGATAAGGGTTAGTGAGATTAAACCAAACGAACATCAGTGGTGTCAATGCCCACTTTCTCTCATCCAGTGACTTGTGGTACAAAGCCGCTGCCAGTGTTACTCTGGCCATGCTCTCAATGGCGGCTTTTGTGCTCGGCTGGCTGGTCGCACAGACTGGCATTGTCTGATCACACCAAACCAAAGCAAACAGCCGACCACCCACAGCAGACAAAGAAGAAGTAAACACCAAACGACAAGAAGACGCGGAGCTATCCGGTTTATGAGTATCTGTCATTTTAAACTAATTCCAATGCAGCGTCTCAAAATGTTAACACGATTCACGCTCACAACAAAGGAGGTATTATCTTGTACAACACATTTGCAAACAGTGAGCGCGTTCTGGCAGCCACGGAAGAAGCGGTTCAACAACACGAGTGCACGGAGGGGAAATGTTTGGCATTCATCAGCTCTCTCATCTGTGTACACAACCAGCTGGCCAGGTTTGTTCTCTCCTATCGCTGTGGAGTGTCTCTGCCTCACTGACACACTTATTTCTTCTTTCTGTATCACTTTGCAACCATGTCTCAGCACCTGTGAGCTGTGCAGGGTGACGTCCACCTGCAACTGGCCATGACTTACAAAACAAACACACACACACACACTAAAGAGTCTCCTTAGCTGCATTCTGCCGTCCCAAAGAGCTTTTCAAACATAAGGGAGCAAATTTAAGCAGACCAACGAGATAATGAATGTCTCTACATGACCTCCATGTTGAATTCAGGTGGCTTACTAAATCAGAGTTTTAGTAAGATCTAACCCATGGTTCATTAGATGTTTTACTAACAGAAAAACAGGGTCGCTTTTAAAAACAAATCTTGAGCAATCAGAACTCAGCCACACAAAACCTCAGCTGAATATGAGTAAAATCGACTTCGCTGTGGCTGTTTTTGTGTTTGCTCATGTTGTCTAGCTGTGGCGGCCATCTTGAATGACCAATGTTGGCCAAAACACTGTTCATGCAGACATGAGATCCAACTCTGCTCTTACTTACACCCCCACCCCCACCCCCGCCCCCGAGCCGTGTCCTCTGGACCCATTTTGTCAAAGCCACAAAAGGGAATTTTCATTGGAATTCATGTATTCATTTAATCTGATGTCATGTATAGATCGCCGGGCGCCTGGTGACATTTGAACACCCCCCCCCTTTAGACGTGCACAAAAAAAGCCAATTACTGAAAGTGAGTGATGAATTCTAATTAGCAGTGAGCTGATACAGCAGCCATTTCATGCCTGTCCCTCCTAAACACACACACACACACTTCCTCTCCTGTCCATGTTATGGATCTATGTTGTGGTACGGGACATGAAGGACATCGTGTGTGTTTACACGCACTGTTTACATGCACAAACAAGTACACAGGGACGCGGACAGAAAAAAACATCTGAGTTTAGCGAGATGCTTGGCGTGCTGTTGGTGTATGACTCAAACACACACACACACACACACACACACATAAACAGTTTCTTTTCAAAAGGGTCAGCATTCTAGCATTTATCTAATTGCCACACACACTTTCTGCCGCCAGAGTCTGGGGCAGAAACTTCAAACGTCGCTGTCAGAAAGCATAAAACTCAGACTAAAAAGAGAGTGATGTTCTTCCTTTGTTCTGTTTTTAGAACTCTTGATCTAAAAAAAAATGATGGGGTGGAGACAGAGATGGGTCAACAATTCACGCACCAGATGAAAGAAAATAAGGAAACAGAAATGAACGGGGAGTCGTTCTGGTCCAGAGTGATGTGCAGCACGTTTAAAGTGTTGCTGAGTGAGGAGAAGAGGGCGAGGAGGGAATGACGGGGGCTTAAAAGTAAAATAAGGAAGGCCTGGGCTGGAGGGACACAGCATTCAGATATTGGGGAGATTTCCGAGCTGAGCCGGAGGAGCTAAAGGGGATGAATCAAAGAGGGGGGCCTTCGGGCTCCTTGCAGGCCCTTTGAAGCCAGTCAGATTAGTAACACGGCATTGGCTGCAAGTCTAGCGTGAAATCCTCACTTTTGCCACAGACTGGCCAGCACTGGCCCCCTATAGCCAGAACCCCACCCCCCACCCCCA
>NC_051451.1:27043823-27092445 GCF_001649575.2 Kryptolebias marmoratus | reverse complement strand
ACCCCCCGCCGCCGCCGCCCTGAACCAACGCAGCACCAAAACACCTCAGGAAAAGAGCAGTGCTGGAGCATGTTTCCCTCAGGTGTGTTAATGAAGTCTGCATTCAGTAACAGTGGAGCACTTACACGTCACTCTGGTGTGTGTAGACCCGGTCAAAGAGCGCCTCTGGAGCCATCCATTTTACCGGGAGACGACCCTGAAAACACACACACACACACAGAGGTGAGCCGAAATCAAGCCGTAAATCACCCTGAACTCTTTATTTCCGGCCTCACTGGGACGTCTGAGATGATTCACTGCTGCAGCGTCTCCTGCAAAAGCAGATACGTGAATGGGGCGTTTAGGGAACGGCTGTCTGGAAAAAGGATTCCCGAGAGAGCATTTACTTCGTTGGAGCAACAGAGGTGATAAACAGGGTCACAGATAAAGGAGAGTTTATCTCAGTGAACCATTAAAGCAGACGGAGAAGCTAAGGGTACCTGACAGGGTCAAAGTGTAGAATAAATAATCTCATGAGCTGAATGAACTGAATTATTAAAAAGCATAAATAAGTCATTCATTTCAGCTGCTTTAATTGTTTTCCTGATTTTTTATTTCTACTACTTCTTCAGCTCATTCGGGAGATGCTGCTTTGACTTTTGGTTTTTGTAACTTTTATACTTAAAAACATTTAATCTCATTTACAAAATCTCTCCCATAGAAACGCATCAAGATCACTTTGTTTCCGTCAAAACATTGTTCTCTTTGAAATCTGCGTCAGCTGACTGGTTCCATTTTTGTTTTCTTATCCTACTTTTTAGTTTTTCGTTACCATTCTGCTCCTTTTATCTTTAACAAATCAGTGTCAGTTTCTTCAGCAAAGTCATTCAGACCTTAGAATCCAAATTGCATTTCAATAGTTACTAATGAGTTATAAGTTTAAATTAATTATATCAAAACTTAACATATGCAACACATTTATTGAACATTTCAAAATAGGTAAAAGAAGGTTGTGATTCGTTCCGATGTAATAAAGTAAAACAGAAAAGTTATTTTCAAATGATCGGGACAGTGTTGGCTCAGTCTGCTGTCATTGTCCCAGCCCTCACTACCATCATCATTTGTGAATATTGTTGTGGCTGTCAGCTAGTTCTCAGCAGGATCATGCATGCAATGAAAAGGCAATCATGCATATTAAATGAGGATGTGCACACAGCGCTGATCTGCGATGGGAAAGACAGACACCACTGGGCAACTATGGAGATGTCAGTTATATTTAGGCTTCTTCCCTCTCCCTGTGTCTTTGTCTCACTTTCTGGCTAATTGTATAAATGCCGATGAAACCCAAAGAACAAGAGACCGAGGGGGTAAACAGGCCTGAGTCGCTAGAAGCTCCACATTCACATCTTGCATGGGAACCTGCAACTTTTGCCAAGACACCAGCAGAGGAAAAGAGCATAATGATAGAACAAAGAGTATCAGAAAACAGGACTGATTTCACACTGAAGCTCACTCCAAAACAGTTTCCACCCTTTCAGTAAGTTGGATACATGTTGAGGACTTACATTGGTGGTCTTTTTATAGTAGTCGATGTTGTGGACGTCCCTGGCCAGCCCGAAGTCGGCAATTTTCACAACATTGCTCTCTGTGACCAGGACATTCCTGGCTGCCAGGTCTCTGTGTATGCACTGGGAAGGAGAGAGTGGAAACAAAACAAGGAAGGAGGGGGGAAGAAGGTCAAAGAGTGGAAAAAGTGAAGGAAGAAGATCAGAACTAGTCCATAAAGTACCTCTGAACAGGTGCTAAAAAGAGTTACAGAACATGCAATCATCCAGAAATCTCTTGCAAAAAGAGGCGAGACATGAAAGTATAACTGAGTACACAAACAAGCCCGGATGTGTGGAGATTCCTCACATTCTTGTCCAGATATATGTCTGGTTGTATAAAAGCATCTGAATGTATACGGATATGTTTACACTAAAGCGTGTGTGTGCGTGTGAGTGTCACATTCCAACAGCGAGTGGAACCGTGAGGCTCGGTTTGGCTAACATGGCTGTAACCCCATTGTGAAAACTCCCAAATTTTTCCACACAGAGGGGCTTTTGTCATGAGCTGAGAGACAATGCGGGGATTGGGCAGGGGGTACGGGTGGTGTTTTCAGGGGACAGTGTTCCCACAAGCTTTAAACCCTTCCTACAAACTGCCGTCAAACGCTCTGGCGTGGAATGTCTGGGCACCCAGCCGGTGAAAAGGTTGATATGACAGCAGAACATTTTGTGCGTTCGCGTCTTCTTACCTTCTGGGATGCGAGGTACTCCATGCCCCGCGCCACCTGATAAGTGCAGGAGACGAGATCTTTGAAAGTGAGCTGTTCGTCGGAGACACGGGCAATGTCGTAGGAGTACTCCATGCCGGGGGGCCTGCGGGCTCGGAGGTACTCCCTGAGGTTTCCTTTGGAGGCGTACTCAACTATCACATATAGAGGTCCTGCAATGGACAAGCATTCAAGTTTATGTCTAGCAATTATTCAAATAAAATGAAAACAATAAGGCTCATGCATAAAAAAGGACAAGGTATTACAGGTTTAAAACTGAATTAAAACCTGAGCAGAGTATGCTACCTGCATCTTTCATACACAACATCACATCAGCAGCAGCAGCTTGGCAAAATAATCTTTTGCTTATTTTAATCAAAAATCTCTTTTTGCAGACCTAATTTTTCCCAAAAGTCCAATAAAATCCTGGTTTTTATTCTTTCTCAAGTCTCAGGAGCTGCTTCTGGCCTCCGGGCCTTATTTTGCCCTTGCATGTTTTAGAGCAGCTGCAGGGAAAAATACAATTTGTGTATTTGTTTAAAAAATCCTAACATCTTTAAAGTGATTCTCCCCATAAAACTCACCATCCTGAGTGCAGGCTCCCAAAAGGTTGATGATGTTCTTATGTTTGCCGATCATCTTCATCATTTCCATCTCTGACACCAGGTCAGACAGGTCTTTCTCCGTGGCATCGTCTGAGAACAGAAAGGTTTACACTGAAGGTTGTCTGGAGAAGGTCAGCGAAACAAGCCCACCCTGACGCTGGCTCGCTTTACTTTTCGGTTCAACACGGCGCTTCAGGTGAAGCAATGTGGGCTAAAGTTACAGAACCCAGAAAAACAAACACAACCTTTCAGGGCAGAGAATGAGGAGCAGGAAAATTAAAAAAAAACATTCAATCTGGATTCATTGTGTGAACGCTGAGTCAGCATTCACAATATTGTCTTCCAGGTTTTTATTTTTCTGTATAGTTTTTGTATTCCAATTATTTCTGCAAACTATTTATGTAACTTTTATACTTTTCCACTTTATCTACAAACATTTTCCCCAAAGAAATACATCAAGGTCTTTTTATTTCCATCAAAACTTTCTTCTCTTTGAAATCTGCTTCAGCAGTCTGGCTGTATTTTAGTCTTCTTATGCTACTTTTAGCTTTTAATGACCCTTTTATTGCTTTTAACTACTATTAGCTTTAGACAGCATTTTGCTGCTTTTGGCTTTTAGCTTGCATTTTGTCTTTTCACATTTTAGCAGTCATTCAGCGCTCAGCGTTCTCCCTGCATTTTCACAGAAAATGTGATTTCTCTTCATGGACCTGTTGAGACAGTAGAGGTTCACATACTAAGTTATCCAAGATGGCATTCCCCGCATTCCTAAGCACCTGAAGCGTATCTGGACTCATCCTAAACAGCAGATGAGGAACATCCTGCTGATCCTGACTGTTCCCTGCAGCCAGCGTCTCAGTGTCCCCATCCCTCTGCTTTCATTAACTACAGCAGCTCAGCTAACTTGACTCGCCTCTTTGTTTTGGTGCTGACTGGTCTCTAACCAGCTGCTGCTCTGGGGTCAGGTATGTGACTGCCCCAGCCCCTTACTTATTCAACCCACCTTTCTCAAGCCATCACTCAGCAAGCAGCAATAATGAAGGCAACCCAAGGCTCCACCTTGCACCTTCGCTGAACCCTCACTACAGAATAAATCACCTACAGAATACCCTCAGACAGAATGAAGAGGCGTGCATTTAATCCCAGTTAGACATTTACCAACAAGAGACCCACTCACCTTTCAGCATTTTGACTGCAACGGTAACGGCCTCCTTGGGTTTGTCCTTATCGATGCCCAGCGCTTCAGCCATCACCACTTGGCCAAAGCAGCCTTCACCTAAAGGTTTACCCAGGGTCAACCTGCACACGCACAGCAAAACATAAAGACAGAAAACAAACAGGAAGATGATTAGCAGCTGAAGTGTGTCACATGACCAGCCTGTTGCTTCGACCCACCCATTGTGCAGATATAAACAGGTCAGATAGTGCGAGAGCGACAGAGTTAATGAAACCAGGCACGGAGCCAGTTTCCCAGCCTCACCATGTCTGTTTTTAACCACATCACTTTCTCTGTTTCAATCAGATTCCTCTGTGTGAGTGCTTTATTGGCTCGGTGGCTGCAGGCTGAGCCAAAGCAGTAGGTAAGGAAAGCAGACGTGGCAAAGATAATTGGCTGATAAAGCCGGAGAGAGCCACTTCTCTCTAAAGTGTTTACCCCGGCTTGGCATGTTCCAGTACACACACTCTTTACAAGTCATTACTCAGGGATTAGCTTAGCCCCGTGTTAGCTTGTCACAGATGCTTTGTTTCACCTGACTGTAATAACAGTTCAAACTTAGGCATGTTTTTAAAGGAAGGGAATAACTGGAGTGTTTTTACTCTCTAAACTCTGTCACATGCTTTTTTTGCTCATGTCTATGTGTGCATGTAATCTTAAAAAACAGATTATGAGCAAACTTATGGTGGTAGTAGCACAGACTGATCCCCAGCACATATTCTAAGCACTAACAGATTGCACAAGATCTTTGTTGTAAAATTTTGCCACTATTTGGAGTCAACTCTGCCTGCAAAATACCTCATGAGCCACTGGATGGATTTTAATAAAACTTTCAGGAAATAATCACTGGATGTAACTTTACAGCTGATTAACTTTTGGAGTTAAACACATTCAAGATGGTCGCCACATGTAGTAAACCTTAACCAACACATAAATGGCTAAAAATCAGTCAGTTTTACAGTTTTATTGAGCTAAAAATGAGATGATAGTAGCTGGGAGTCATCCTAAACACATAATCCAAGCATTACCAGATCATGTGAGGTATCTACATGAGATTGTCCATAAAGTCATTTACATCTACAGCTCCGGCATTTCTTAACAAAAGATTATCTTTGCCTAAAACTCTGGCATGAAAGGCGATGGGTGATATGCATTCCTTCAAGGTGTGCTTGGTCTTTATTTATCTTTTTTATTTTGCAATTCTTCAGACCTGCAGCACAAGTTTGACCCTTGAACCAGTCGTGTACCTGCTGTTTGTTCATTTGATTGACATGTGTTGGCTCCGCCCCTAAGCCCACTGTCCAGGCTAAGTAAACACTCGCTGCACAAGGCAAAGCTGAGGGGCCCAAGGACGGCGCCCTGCTGTAGAAACACAATCCCCTGTCTGTCCACACATACTCAATGGCAGCCATTCTGTCCATCCGGCCGCGCATAATCTATGGGGTTTTATTTGTTTGGTTTTAGGGTTTTTAGACTCCTAGCAAACAGTAAAAGTCAGCATTCCTCAGAATTCTGCAACCCCAACATGATCCCTCAGGCACTGGAATGACAGGCGAGAAATAAAGACCCAAACAGAGCGGGACAGAGAGTTATTCAGTCCAGACAAAACATCCCCTTTTTGGTCCTTTTTGATTAGTTTCATTACTTATTTTCGCCCATGTGTGTGTGTTCGTGTGTTCGTTGGCAAAATATTTCATAAACCACTGGACAAACTCTAATGAAACTTGGAGTAGTCATAGGATGTACATCTACAACTCATTATTGATCATGATTCAAGATGGCCACCACAGCCAACGGACTTTAGGAAACACAAAAATCAGCCAATTTTACAGATACTGAGCTGTAATTTAGTGTTCAAGTAGCTGAGAGTCATCACAACACATACTCTGAGCCTTACATCTTGCAATATTGCATAAAATTATTTTAAAGGTTTGACTGAAATGACTGTGACTGTGTGATTCCTCAACAAAAGATGATCCAAAGTCTAAAACTCTGACGTGAAAGCTGGCGGGTGATATGCATTGCTTTAATTAAAGTCAGACGTTTAGCACACAGGGCCGTGAGCAGGAAGTTCGGCTGCAGCTGGAACGATGAGGCTCGGGTCAGTTTACTGCAGCACCAACACATGACTCAGCGGCATTTGTCTCAGACACCACAGACATTATGCACCAATTAGTTTCAACTGATACAGAACAATAGTTTTCTAATTGTTTACCAGCTGAGTACAATCAAGTGAAAGTGATTAATGACTATCGCACTGTACAGGGGCTGTGCTACACAATACCAGTTTGTACACAGCACAAATGAACATTAAATGCAGGAAGACACTAAAGGATTAGCATCCCTTGGAGAAATGAATATTACGCTTGGAGTATGTGCTGGGAATGAATCTCAGCTACTACCACATCAAATTTTAGGCTAATATCTATAACATGACTGAATTATAGCCATTTTTGTGTTGGCTAATAATGATTAGTTAGAAGCATCCTTTTTTAATTGGATTGACTGTCAAAGTTAGTCAGCTGTAGATGTAAATCCAAATGATTAATTCCAGAAAGTTTCATTAAAATCTGTCCAGTGTTTCTCAGAGACTCGAGCCTTTCGGCAGCAGCTCTCACCTGTCTCGAGGGAACTCCCACCGAGGATCCTCCGGAAGGTCGTACTCGGGGATCGGCTCGTCGTGTGCCGAGCTTCGCCGTGTCGTGATGCGCACCAGAGGTGTGCTGGAGTTCATGGAAGAGCTCGAATCCGCCGACACCTACAGGATGAAGGAGACTTGGCTGATCACCGCAGTCTGAGTTCACAGGTCGGTTAAAGCTCCAAGGCATCTCCAGAGGATTCAGAGTGTTTAAGTGTTAAATTTACCACGCAGACATTCAATCACACCGCTTTGTTTTGTACCTGTGTCTGAAAAGAACATGCCTAATTACTGCACCTATTATTTTAACATTAGCACAGGGTGTCCCTGGGTCAGAGATAACATTTCGTGTATTATTAAGAAGTGAGCAACTACAGTCATTTCTGTGAATTTGTAATAACCGTTCACCTTGGCTATCATGCCCGGGGCTCATCTTTGCTGTCTCCACCCTAACCTTACCTTGACACAGTAATCAGTCGCTCTGCAGAATGTAATCAGACACTTTCTGAACATTTCTGGTTTCCCTTGAGGCAGAAGAAAGTCTCACATTCGGTTGAGGAGAGGAATAAAAACCTCTGTAGTTTTCAGGGTTCAGCAGGAAATGAAGCCTTTAAAATTCAGTAGAATGCAAGCGAGGGATTATCCCAAACAAGACAAAGCAAATATTGTTTTGTATGATAGAGCTTTAAGCAGGATCTGTGGACGGCACGGTGAACTGTATTTACAGATCTGTGGAAGTGTTCCTGAGCAGAACAGAACCAGATCACCAACATCCAGCCTTGACCTTTGACCTCAGAGGTTTCTACAGATTCTTGAACTCTTTTGGTGATATTATGAACTGTAGATGATGTGATATTCAGCCTTCATAATTCTGGACTAAGGAACATTATTCTGATATTGATCTATTATTTTTAAATGCAGTTTTTCTTAGTCTTGTGAACCCCTGCCCATCTTTACTTCTGACAGATTCAGCCTTTTAAATGCACGTTTTATCCCCAGTCCTCTTACTAATCTGTTGCTAATTAACCTAATTAGTTTCAAAATCAACTGTTTCTTATTCATACCACTTACTTTACAGCCTTTTGTTGCCCCTCACCCAACATTTTTGAGACGTGTTGCTGCAATCAAACTCAAAATTACATTAAAAAATGGTACAATTTCTTATTTTTAACATTTGATATGTTCACTATGTTCCATTGTGAATCAAATATGTTTTTTTTAACATTTTTAAATCATTTTGTTCTGTTTTTATTTATATTTTGCACAAAGTCCCAACATTTTTGGAATCGGGATTATGTTTTGTGTTGTTTAATTTCTTATCAAACAGCAACCTGGTTCAATAATATTGCTAATGAATGTTCATGGGAACAAATAAAAGAATCAGTCTAATAAATAAAATGAGCAAAAGCAAAGTTATTTTAGATTTAAACTCTGATTTGTTGTGTGTGTTTTCCTCTGGAAGTGTTAGATGCCATTAGAACTCTTTATCTACTTTCTGTTACCTGGCGGCGCAGGGGGATCTGTTTGGTCAGCTTGTGGACCGCCGGCTGGCCACCAAAGTCAGGCTTCTTTGCGGTGTTCCTCATGCGGCACACCACTGCTGTGCCCACCAAGCAGGCGATGATGAAGACGCCAACGCAGTAGATCGCGATCTCCACATAGTCTGGGGAAACTGGCTCTGGGGGTTTCTCAAGGGCTGAGAACAGTGATGTAACAGAAGTTAGACAAAGGCTGGAAGAAAACTCTCCTTTGTACGTAAATATCAGGAAAGCACAAAGACAGATGTAGAAATAGAAATATTTTGTAGCATCTTAATGTCTCCTTTTAGCCAAAGGTATCAGCACGCCTGCTTCTGTAGTCCGATTGTGGCTTTATTAGTGTTCAGAGATTTTAAATCATGACTCAGCAAGTTCAAACAGACCAACATATGTCTGTCCTGTGTGACAATACAAGAGACGCAGGACCTCTAGCATTAGGTATACTGCCTGAATTTCCTGTCTGTGAAATGAGCACAGTGTGTGTGTGTGTGTGTGTGTGTCATAGAAAAACAAGGTTGTTCCGTGAATGCATAACCCTACAGACCACAAAAAGACTTGAGCAGCACAGCCAACTAAATAGGCCAACAGCCAGCTGGAGGTGAAGCATGTTAGGAACTTTTTTTTGTTGTTGCATTCTTTCAATGTGTTAGTCCAAAAACCACAACACATATCCTGAATTCACAGCCACAGAGGCACCAGCAGAGTAGCGTGGGCAGAAAATACTGAATATACACTAACTCCCAAAGAAAAAGGCTTGTAATCATTAGGCTACATTGTTTAGACATAATAAAACAATCTTGCTGCAACATTGGAGATGATTAGATGTTTTTTTGAGAGACGTAGACTGTCAGCATTAAATACCCACTGTACCTTTGGCTAAAAGCTGCTTGTTTTGTGCACTGACACTAAGTTGTACAGTGCCTCCCAAAAGTATTCATCACTTCTGGTAATATTTCTATTTTGTTGCCTTACAACTTGGGATTTAATTGGGTTTTTATTTTGATGAGATTCTGTGGCCAAACTTGAACTTTTAGGCCATAAAGGACAACACCATGTCTGAGGAAAATCTACCACCTCTCATCATGCTGAGAACAAAACCTTTGTGAAAGCATGGTGGTGGCAGCTTCATGCTGTGGGGATGTTTTTCATCAACAGGGACTAGAAACTGGTCAGAGTTAAAAGAAGGATATCTGGAACAAAATACAGAAAAATTTTAGGTGGGGTCTTCCAGAGATTCGAGGCTGGGACGGAGGTCCACCTTCCAGCAGGACAATAACCCTAAACATTTTGAGAAAGCAACACTCCACTGGTTTAAGGAGAACCAGTTAAAGGTTCTGGAACGGTCCAGTCAAAGCCCATACCTCAATCCAATGAAGAAGAATGGACACAGATTGGTCATCTGAAGGTCTGAAGAGACCTGGGGATGGAACTACTGCAGAAGGTGGAACTACAAAGCATAAAGTTTTGGGGTCTGACCACATATGCATACCATTTTTCAGTATTATATTTTTTAGAATTGCTTAAAACAAGTTATTTTACTCATTCAACTCATTTAATTTGTTATACATTTATAGAATTGCTTATAATAAACAGATAAAAAATCCTTTTAAATACCAAGTTGTAAGGCAACTAAACAGAAAGAATACCAAACGGGATAAATACTTTATGAAGGCACTATATACGTTTGACACTTCCGTACGCATAATTACTGTCTCAACAATGAGCAAACATTTGATTGAACAAGATGATGAACATCACATTCACATGCATGAGTCAATAACTGTTTTAAGGCAGAGAGGTTTGGCTCTGATAATTCAGAAAGTCAGGCCAACATGAAGCGAGTGTTGACCCATACCTTTCCATTTTTTTATGTTTAAAAGAGAGAAGCAGGGAGCCTAAAATAAGCCAATTATCAGAGCCAGAAGAAAAGAAAAAGAAGACACCTAATGGCATAAATTATATATATGTGTGTAAATATATATATATATATATATTAAAGTAGAAGGAGAGAGATGAGAAGACTGAAGACAAATCCTCAACTTCTTTTTTTTTTAGAATCTAGAAACACAAGCTGAGTTAGGAGTTTGGCTTTATTATAAGTCACTTGGAAACTGCAACGTCATCTTCTCTGAGCTTTCAACAGCTCACCAACCTGACGTTGAGTGTGCGCTAATATTTGAGTTGGGCAAATGGGATTCCAAGTTGAGGATTTGCCTTGCATGAAGATAACCAATAACTATTCAGAACCAAAAAAAGAAAGGATAAAAGATAAAACAAAAGGACATCATAAGAGTTCATATACCTGGAAGCACTGTCAAAAAAGCAGTGTGATAGGAGATCCCAATAGAATTACCCGCCAAGCATGTATACTCCCCAGCATCCTCAAATGTTACATTGGGCAAGTAGAGAACTTCTATCTCCTTATCTGTGGTGTTAACACCTGCAGTCTGGAAGGGGAGAAGAAAAGGAGGAGGAAAGAAAGGGAGTGTGAGAAAAGAAGAAAGTGAAGATCGAAAGAGATGGAGAGAGAGAAACAGAAAAAAATGAGACCCACAGCACCAGGAGGGAAATTAGAGAAGCTGGATAGTGTCCATCGTTGAGGTCCCATCTAGAGGAAACGACTCTGGGAGTGAGGAGGGGAAGACAGAAGCTGATATACCATATAAACATGAGGAAATAAAACCCAAAACACCAAAAACCAACCTAGAAGGTACCCATCACCCACAGAACCTGCTTATAGAAACCAGTCTAAACCAAAAGACTGAACTGAAAACATGCACAAAAACACAGGAAGCATGGAGAGCACTGCGACACTTTCTCTGCAAAAAATGCACTAGCTGTGACTAATCATCATCTAGTTCTGTAGGCCCAAACAGTGCTTCCATGGCGGCACCAATCCCAAAGTGGTGGGGGTGGGGCAGCTAAAAGACAAGGTTGTAACATTTGGGAGAGAGAGAACATCCACGAGCCCAAGGACCACCAAGAGACCACCAGAGAGCAGCGGGGAAGGAAGGGAGGGTCTCAGGGTTTACCTGGGATGACCGTGAGCCAGCCCGACTGGCTGGCCTTGCCTATATAATTGGAGACTTCACAGATATACTCCCCAGCATCTTCCTCAGTCACATTGGTGAGGGTGAGGATCTCCACATCTGAGCTGTTAATGCCTGACCGCTGCAATCCACACACACACACACTTAGAAACATCAGACAAATGAGCAGAAACAGTCAAGTCTTCGCTGCATCGTGACATCGTGAACAGAGCCAAGAGCCAGCAGGGAAAAGATCCGTCCGCTCAAAAAAGGAGGGAAGGCATTTTGTTTGTTTTGGGGCTTTTGGAAAAATAAAGTGTCTACAATCACAGACACCTAGGACAAAAAAGGCAAAAGTGTGTACTTTATTAAGAAAAGAAAAATCAAAGTGTTTTACCTTCAACACTCTGACGTAGGGATGTCCATCAGGGCCTAACCGACTGCCGTTCCGAGTGATGTGTTTAAGCCACTGGATGTGAGGCTGCGCGTCGCTGTAGACCTTACAGACAAAGCGGGCATCCTCTCCAACACGTACAGTGGTGTTGGCAGGCAGACCAGCCTGGAGAATGGGCCGGTGAGGAGACCGTTCTGTGCAAAAGAGACAAAAATGTACGTTTAGCAGACTGGTTCAAGATTGATAAATACAGATGTCGATACACTGGAACCCTTACTGCTCACTGAAATTATGTAAACAGTAACTCATTTTAAAACAATTGTCTAATGTGCATCTGCATGCCTTTAGTATGTGATAGAGCAACTAAATATTTGTTGTTTATTTTACAAAGATATGCTAAAATAGTACAGGCAGATCTGTTGGTATCCTTTAAAGACATGATTATCCTGTTTCAAACTATGTTTCAAACAAATGTTTGACCCTAATTAGTGTCAAAAGTCCCTTCAAGCTTTCCATCAGCCATTCAGCCTATTTAAAGCGAACAAACAGCTCAGAGAGAAGCCAGGAGTTTGTTGTCATTTTTTTCCTGTGAGTAAAAGATTGGAAATACCTTTGTATCACCCTTATATCTCCAGCTATCTGCATTCTTTTTTTTTTACAAGTAAACATTTATCCAAACAGAGGGAGACCTGTAGAACAATTCTCCCTTTCAAACACTAACCGGTATTCACAAATACACTGAGGCTTACCCCACAGCACAACCAACCACACACACACACACACACACACACACACACACACACTGACATCATTCAGTGCCTTTCCAAAACAAACACATTTGTGCATGTGTGCATCCTGCGTTAGGGGTTAATTGTAAGTGATGGTCGGATGGCTGGGTTGTCGGATGAAGGGTTTAAAAAAGTAGAAAACAATTGTAAAAGTCAATAAAGAAGGAAAAAATTGCAAGGCAAAGACAGGAGAACTTGCTCCACTTGGTCCTCATCATTCAGCGTCGCTGACTTCTATTAAATCATCAGAAGAGCACCACCCTCTCTCCCAACCTCCCTCCTCCTTCCTGCACTTTCCCAGGGTTCTCCGTGTTTATTGTCAGTCTTTATTTGCCCCCCCNCCTTCCCTTTTATTCAAGTCTTCTCACCCTCTTGAACATTCCCCAGTTTGAGAGGTTGAGGATGTCGTGTCCCCTCTTTGTACCAACGCTTACTTCTACAACAAGCCAAAAAGGGGAAAAACATTGGGGTTTTTTCCAGGTAACGTCTAATATTTAGTTAAATAGTGTAAAGCAGGAGTGCCCACAAACACAGCTAAGACTACAAGCATGTTTGCTTTATTAGTTTGCTGTTATGTGGTTGATGTAATCAATGGTAGCAAAAAAAGAGCTTTCAAAGCTGAATCTGTGTAACAATTAAAAGCCTGGCATCCCTTAAAGGAATGCATATTACCCGCCATGATTCATGCAAGCGTTTTAGATCATATGCTGAGAAATGATGGAGTTGTACCATGAAAATAACATTATGGACGATGTGACCCTCAGGGTATGTGATGCTGATGCAGAGAAGCATTTCATGATGTCTTAAGCAGGACCAGTGAGCTGGCAGTTTGGATCCAAAGATCAGGGATGTATAAAGTTCCTGTGTGGCACAGGAAGCATGCGGCTTCCCACACAACACTACATTTAGCCACCGATCCGTTCTAGCTCCTTCTTTGTCTGTGTTTCAGCTCGTAACTGTCCCACCGCGGCCTGTTCTCCAGACACCAGTTAACCAGAAAAGTCTGGTCATTTGTGAAAAAAAACAAAAAAAAAAAGATAAGAAGAGCCTGTCTCTGTCTCTGTCTCTGTCTCTGTCTCTCCTCCCCCCTCGCCTCTTTCAAACCCGACTCTCATGGAGTAAAATGAAACAGGAGGTTTTGAAGGGGGTGGGGGGGACCAAGGCTGTGGAGCCAGACCTGGACTGGGTTTATTGCTCAGCAATAAAACCCAGCAAAAACAGAAAAATGCAGAACTTTAGTTACGCAGGAGTCGGAGCAGGGGCCCTCCGTTGAAGGGGGGGTACGTGAGAGTCTGTGATGACCTTAAAGGGATATTTTGACCATTTGGAAGTGGAGCTTGCGTACATTCGTGAACAATAGTTGTAGATAGCTCTTTGCACAATCTCAGTTTGGAAAAGTGCAGTTTGAGTCTAACAGGTCTGATGAGCTAACAGCTAGCTCGAACGTGGCTAAGACCAAAATGGATTCAATGTTCCTCAAAGCTCTAGATGTTGCTGGGCTTTCCTGGTTGACACGTCTTTGTAACATTGCGTGAACATCGGGGGCCGTGACAAAGAATCTATTTAATTAATTTAAGGCGTAGCATTCCTTGGCCAGAGTTTTAAACTGAAATCAACATATGCTGAGAAATGATAACATTATAGTCAAACCTTAAAAATATTTGCTATGCATGCTGCTAGAACTCAGACTATATGTTGGGAATGACTCTCAGCTACCACCAGACTGAATTTTAGCTCATTATCTGTATAATTGTGTGGTGGCCATCTTAAACCGGGTTGAAAATTCAATGATTACTGTCTCGGTTTCATTAAAATTCATCTTGTAGTTAAAGTATTTTTTTTGCTAAAAGATAGACAACTGAACACAAGGACAGAGACACAGGCAAAAACATTATCACCCAAATTCACCTTTTGGTGGCAGGCAATAACTACATCAGGTGACAGGCACGAAAAAACTGGATTTAGGCTGAAAACACCGGTCCGATGAGTTGGACGACAGCGGCTTCATGTCTGTTCTGATTATCTGTGGTTCACTGACCAGCATTTAGAAGAATGACTGCATCAGATAAACTTTGATGTGTACTGATAGCTCATTAAGTGGGTCGGCGAGTCCAAAGGGAGAGCGGGCCTAAATCATCTAAAGAGCAAAGTTAGCGTACACTCACATAAACACACAAACACACATTGATCTACTATCTTTATCCTCCCCCCCATGTTGTCCCCGCTGTCCATCGATTCTGCAAACCAAGCAGAAAAACACTCGTTTCTTTCTGAGCTCCAAAGGTCACAAAGAGAGGCTGACCGTGTCAGGTCTGAGCTCAATGATTGAGCTGAGGCCAGCGTTTTGTTTGCTAAAGTCATTGATGCCAAACAATCATCCTGAGCCAATTGAAGGCCAAAAGGCATGCCATAAATAAGCATTTTCTGCAACTTTTTGAGGTATCGCACAGCACGGGTGGAAATTTTCTGAAGAAATTTTGAACAAAACATGATTTTTGTAATAATCTAAACAAAAAAAAGCCTATTTTTGATGTATAAACTGTAAAGGAAAGGTAAAGAGAACCATAATCAATGCAATTTTATGGTCACCATGGTAACCACACACCGTCTGTCACTCGTTAACGAGAGGCAGACAAAAACGCAGCCTGAATAGTAAGCCTCGAACAAACAGAAAACTATAAGTTAGATCTTCAAAACTCTTGAGCTGTCAGCAGCAGAAGACTCTGTAGGTCACGATTCTTATGTTTCTACTCTGTTATATTTAGGAGATATGACAAGTTAAAAAAGACTCTTCACTTCCAGGTTTGGAGATAACTGAGCAATAATCTAACGTACATTTGTACATTGTACGTATAATTGTACAACGTACCACTACCAAATGTCCGAGCACACCATTCCTGATAGAGCCACAGGTTTGCTGTATAATCTGTTTAATAATTTCAAAGCTGTGAGATGACACACAATGAACATTTTTTAACAGAATCATAAAAATAAATCACTGTTGCCAGTTTTTAGTTTCTTTTTTAGCCTGTTGGAAGGAGACAAAAATCCCAAGCTAACATCTAACACGCTTCCATCCAGGTGCAACTCAAAGTAATTTGAAGCCGAGTAAAATATTAGAACATAAAATAATGAAAATTACACTGAAACTGTTGACATAATTATCTTTAGCCTTTGCAAAGTTGGCAGCGGTCCTTGACCTCCACCTGCATTCAGAGAACACCTGGGCAATTGAACAGCACACACACCATCCTTACTGTGGGAACTCTTTCTGCTAAACAACCCCCGCCCATTCCTCAAGCTCTCTTTTCCTCATAGATTAGCCTGATGTGCTCTGAGCCCGAGTGTGTACCGTGTGAAAGGTACTGACCCACTACATCCAGCGTGTAGGTGTGGTTGATGGATCCAAACTTGTTCTCCACGAGGCAGGTGTAGTTCCCCTTGTCCGACGGCACCACGCTCTCCATGATCAGGGTCCAATGTTGGGTCCGCACCTGGTTTCAAGACAAGCAGACATAAAAGAGCTAAATGAGGGGGGAGAAATGAAAAAAAAAAGGGGATTCGGTTGAAAGTGTGAAGGATGAGTGACGATGACAGGCTGAATCCACTTGTTTGACTTTGGAACGTTTCAAAGTCCCGCATAGTTGAGAATTATCGGAGTCTTCTGTCAGTCACTGCCATTGTACGTAGAAAGCCCCACCCGTGTACTCTAAGCTGTTCCAAGCATGCAGTCATTTATAATTACTTGCAAAAGAAGTTTCACCCGTGTGTGGAATTCGCAGGTGTGAGCAAACAGTAAGGTTTCTATCTGCAGACTGAAGTGACACAGTAACCACTGCTTATACAGGCCCACATTTCACACAATAGGGAGGCAAGGCCAGAGGGCTGGGCTCAGGTACACCTTTTGTCCAACAGTTGTTGACAAAAAGAGAGGAATGAACTGCCTGCAATGTAACTGACAGGTTGGCTGGATCATTTCCCTGGCAGTTTTTTATTTTTTTCTGTCGTCTTAGCTGTAATGAGTCAGTCGAAAGCCAAGCGACATCAACGTGATCAGCTCTGAACTTTCCTCATCAATTATTAACCAGGTGCCTCAGGCTCGGCCAGCATCACTGGGGCTTTTTGTCGAGTCGTTTCATAAAATTTCAGTTTAAACTGTTATCGCCTGGTAAAAAAAACATACTGACAAAGTGAAACAACAGCCAGAAGGGAGGAAAGCAAAGGTATCCCAAAAATGAAAAGTTATAAAAGAGGGAATTACAGTCATGCTGTGTATTCGGGCACTGTCCTTCAAAAAAAAGGTGCAAAAAAACTCAGATTCACTTTGAGGTGAACCAGCTGATGAACGTCTCTTTGCGGGGATAATCAATTTCCTTGTGTGAGTCACAAAGGCTCACAGTCCTGTCACTTGAAAACTGTTTTAAAGCTTCGTGTCTCAACCAAAAGTTACCAACTTTAAGAACATCTAAGCAACAGTTTGTCAAACACTTTTATGACAACTGAGTCATATATAGAAATAACATATTAGCTTCTAACCAAAGTCTGAGAGGCCTGTTCTTCCTGATTAAATTACCCCAAAGTTTTGAAGTCATTTCAACCATGACGCTACCTACTTTCTCTATACATTACTGTCTGAGAGCATTTAACCCTCAAGTCCCGGTCTTATGTTTCTAATTGATGGAGGTAAAGAACCCTTTCAAGTTACAGTGAGAGCGTCTGCAAAGTATCCTGATGAGAGGAGGAGCACGGATGAGCAATTCCAATTTCACACCAGAAACCCTGCCCTCGTTTCCTCTGTCTCGTCTCCTCCCATTTCTCCGGTGAAGAGTGGAAAAGAGGTAAAGGAGCAGGCCGGATGCCCGCCTTCTCCTCAAAATACATTCACAAAACAGCCAGAAGTGCTGCTGCACAGAAGTGAGCTGGTGTTTGTGAAGGTTGGATGTATTACTGTTTATTGTACCTTATATCCTCCCATGCGGTCCTCTTGGCGGAAAGGCTTGCCGTTTTTGAGCCAACGCAGAGTGGGCCTGGGGTTGCATCCTGCAGCACAGCGGAACTTGACCGTGTTGGCAGCTGGCACCGCATGCAGCCTCTTCTCCATCTTAGCTGGTGACGTCCAGTACGGAGGGCCTGGCAACCAGATAAACAGTGCCGTTCAGTCATTTTCAGATACACACACACAGCATTTCTGCAGAACCAGCGCCGATCCTTGGCGACACATCTGAGCCACAGTCTGCAGAAGTCTACCACGAGTTCCACACTATCACAGCTAAACAAAAACACTTTTCCTGTGGGCACCGCAGGGTGCTACAAAGTTAGAGTGAACATCAGCTCTAAAAGGCTGGGCGTTGCCAAGAGGGTAACTAGACCATCACATTCATTTTTATCTCATTCCACTTAGCAGCTTTTTTCCTCCCTCTACTTCCTTCAATTAGCATAGCTACCCGGTGAACGATGAGGCATTTTCACCCCTGGAAAATCATCATGTGCCATCAAAGAAAATATGATTCTTAAAACTACTCATCGCAAATCGAAACTACATATCAAATGGTGCAGTTTGATTTTTTTTCTTTTATGTACTCTAGTTTTCCAGATATCTTCATATGACATTCTGAAATCAATGGAACCAAAGCACACGATCCAATCTGGTAAAAAAAAAAACTACGTAGAAGATCCAAACCCAAATAGTCTGTGTAGGTAAAAAAATACGGTGGAGATTCTTAGAGAAGACATTTAGATGGAGATGAAAGAGTAAATCTGCTGCTAAATTAAAAAGAGAAGAAAAAGACTGAGTAAGACATTAGTCAGGAATAAATATCCAGGATCAAGCAGGACGATGGAGCGCCAGCTTTCAAACACGCAGCTGCTATACCAACAAGTTTACTCTTTTAACTTCACCTATATTTTAATCTGCATACTTTACGCAAACAAATCTGAGCATAAATACGTCTCAATACATAAAAAAGTTGGACTTCTTCGTCCAAAATGGCTCTTCTGTTGACCTGTTTTCAGTCACTTCGGTTGTTTCCGAAGGTAAACAAACTCATGGAATAGTTGGCAGCCATTCACAGATTTAGCTTACAATTTTTTTAGTTTTCGGACATATTAAACGAGTGGATTTGGTTTCCTACTTTAGTTTTTTTTTTTCTTGACCGGTCTTTGCAATGACTACCTTTAAGGTAAATGTTTGTCCAGATGTTTATTAACGCCAAACAGACGCAGCATTCCTTGCACTAAAATTTGCAGCTCATTCCCCCCCCCCAACTTCTGTCTCTCAGTCAGCTGGATTTTCCTCCAAAAACACCCCCACCTTCCCTTTTCTCCCTGCACCTGGGGCTGTGATTGCCTAAGCAGATGGGAGTCGGGGTGAAAGAGAAAGTCAGAGTCAAACGACAACCCAAACGGCTCTCCGCACCATCACTTCCTCTTTGCTTGGCAGGCATACAGAAACAAAGGGAATACCTGCAGATAAGGCTACAAATGACTCAAGCAGCGATGCCCCAGGAGAATATTTAATCCAAGTCTTTTTTCTTCCCCTGCCTGTCTAATCTGCATACTATCAGACACCTCTTATCATTTTCTCTGGACCGCAGAACCGGACATGTTGAGCATACTTTGATAGTAAAGTCAGTAAACATCACTCTTCCTTCCTGAAAAGTAAGTGCTCAAGCTATAATTAGCCATCCCCATCTTCTTCTTCCACCTCATTCATGATTTGTTCTCGTCTTCCTCAGTTTTCACCTCTCCGCTCACTCCTCTGTCACCACTTCATCTGCAGACGGAGACAGATGAGGTGGAGAGGGGCCAATCGCACGCTCTCTCCCTGCAGAGTAACCTTTGACCCCCGAGCTGGCAGCCTGATCAGAGCGTCAGGAAGGTGAGCGGTGCTGTTTCCCAGGCTCGCTGTCCAAAAGGGGCGAAGCCTAAAACAAACTTCTCTCCAGATGAAGCCAAACTCCTGCTGGCCCAACTGCTGTGGCCACCCCCACCCCAAAGCCCCGTGCATCCGGATCCCCCCACCACCACCACCACCACCACCACCACTCACAGCTGTTTATCCTCAGCTGGCCTGAGGTGAACTGAGGTTATCTAACTCCGGCGCTGAGTCAAGATTTCTTTTTTTTTCTGCGAGTTCCTCCAGGAAGCTAAATCCATCACTGTCCTGGAGTTGTATATTACTGTTAACTGTTGACTAATTCCCTCGTGTTCACTGTCACATAAGCTGCGCTTTGAAAAATGCATTACTGGAACCAGGGAGTCGGAAAGAAATGTATTGGGTTACAAGAAGTTTTTGTAGAAAAGAAAATCTTGTCTTTTTACACCTAATTTTACCAAGACGTGAAGTCAAAAATACTTCTACTGACGATAAATCAGTGAAAAACAGTAAGAGTTGATTACCAGAGTTCTTTAGCTCAATGTAGACTTCAAATATTTCTTAATTATGTTTTTTTATTGTCGCCCAACTTTCAAGGCAACAGGGAATCATGAAATTGCTTGTATCTGTGTGTACTTTCATTTGTCTGTGAGCAAAATATCTCATGAACAGAAAATAATCTTTGGACGTACATCCGGTACCGGTAATGGCTAAAACTTTGCCAATTTTACAAATATTACAGAATTTTACAGATATATATATACTGGTGATAAGTTCAGTGAAAACTTCAGGAAATAATAATTGGGTATACATCTGCAACTGATTAATCAGCCTTAGCAAACACAAAAATGTCTAATTTTACATCTACTGACCTAAAGTTTGGTGTGGGAGCAGCGCTAACCAATCAGGCAAGGTCTTGTGATTTCACAAATCGTTGTTTTTTTTAAGATTTGACCAGCATGGCCATAAGTCTGCTATTTCCTAACACAGAAAGATGATCATTGCTTTAAATCTTTGGCATGAAATGTAGCAAGCAATATGCATTCCTTTCGGGAATTCTAGGCTTTTAATCTTATCAAGCATTGAGTCAGTCTCCGATTTCAGTTTTGGACCAAAAGCTAAATTACGTCAATCAGATCCTGACTCTAAAAACAATTATGTGCCGTGACACATTTCAGCTAAGCTGCTTCCCCTTTTATTTAAACAGATGACTTTTTTCTTCTTTAAATAAATACCATTTTACAGCTAACATTGGTTACTTTCATCCAATTGAAGCTTTTTCTTTTGATAATTTTTTTTAACCTAAATATTCAGCCATGATTTTAATCCTAAAATGTGAAACTGAAAAGAAAGAGTGAGAAGAGATGCAAATAACCAGATGAGCTTCTCGTGCAGCTTCCGTGTCTCCTCTGAAAACGCCAATAGTTGCTGACGTCGAACAAAGACTTTCTTCCTTCTAGCAGCTTGTTCCAGTTTTCTAAAAGAAGTCGGCTCTCTGCTGTTTTTTTTTTTTTTTCAGCAGCCTGATGCCTGACGCAGCGTGAGAGCTCCACAACTACAAATATAAAGCTACACCCCACTGTCTCCAGTCTCATTCCTGTCCACGCCTACATGCACGCTCCTCCTCGCTACAATCCTCGGCCCAGAGCCAAATCTCAACGCCACGCAAGGAGAACTGCTGGTTCTGATCCAACACCCCCCCACCCNTTTTGATAATAATCTCGGTTTTGAATTTTCAGAAACACACACGGCGAGAAAATTGCAACTGTGCTGCCAGAACAGCTTTCCCTTTGTTTCCAAACATCTTATTACGAGCAGAATGGCTTTTTTTTTCCAGCCCCCCACCTTCTTACTTAGTCTTCCCCTCCTTTCTTTATTTAATGGATTTCAGGCAATCACAGTCAGCCCAAAAGTGGAGGAGGAGGACTCACGGCAAGACGCAGTCCGTGTGCAGAATTTTAACAAGATGTGGAAGCCCTCGTTGTTGCTTCGGCCCCCCCTCTGTCAGTGTGTACGCGGAAAACAGGCTGCTGCATAAACACATTACTACCTCAGCAATGCTCTGACAAACTTTCTCTTTCTCTCACACACACACAAACTGGGTCCAGGTGGGTAACTGGGTCCAGATGGCCATCTTTCATAATAGATGTTCACAGCTGACTGACTGGCTAGCTTGCTGGTTGGCTCCGTGAAGCCTGACTACCTGGGAGACGCTATCTGCAGGAATGTCAGGAATTCCTGTACTCCCTGGAGCATCCAGCCAGGAAGATCTTTCTGTAAAAGCCTGGGCAGGAAGATAGATTTAACGTGTTGTTGTTGTTGCTAACAGCTGTCTCCGTCTGACTTTTCACTTTTTGTCCCGCCTTAATATTCACTGCTCGACTAGGAACCAACGCCAAGCTAAGTGGATTATTTCGTTCAGGAATCAGGTCTCTGCGAGTGTTTGGCTATCGCAGTAAGTTCAGGGAGTGTTTATTACCTGACAGCTTAAAGCATGGCTTGTAAGACTTTCTAAACCTCCTAATTTGGGACTTTTTAAGCTTTTTATAGGGATATTTAAAAAGTTAATCGTTTAATCTTCCTGCCATGTCCAAAACGATAAGTAAAGCTGTGAATTTTACCGGTTTCTCCTGATGGTAAATACGGTGAGAAGTCTCGCTGTTTGACCCGTAATCGATTGAAGGTTTTGGTGGAAAACCCCTTTTAGTTTGTCCTATACTCACATAACTGCTCTCCATCTGCCCCAGTGTCCTCCGATCGTTCTGTATCGTCCTCATCATCCCCCGACGAGATGGCATCTGCACAGAGTAACCGTGGTTACCGCTGCCCTGTCACAACGCTCTCACACACACAGGATGAAGCAGTGGTTCCCAAACTTTTCAGTGTTGGATCCTCAAAAAAAAAAAAACAGTGACCGAGGCTGGGCTGATTTCTGGTTTCAAGGTGACCATGGTGTTAAAAAGTCAAGACAAACCTTGTTCTGTTTGCTTGTCCCCCCTCCCCCTTTCTCCTGCATGCAGTTGTGTACAGCAGCCATGGAGGGAATTTCCCCAAACTTTTATGCTCCTTGAAAATATTTGTCGTCGGTTGGTTGTACATTTTATTTGGTGAATAACCCAGCCTGTCATGGCTTGTCTACCAGAGAAGAAACACGTGTTTCTCTTTTTAGGGAAACTCTGTTTTCATGCAAACATTTGCAACAAGCTACAAGAGTTAGCAGGTGAAACAGGCTCGTTAAGGAGGCTAATAACCAGCTAACTAACAACTAACATCAGTTCATCAGGCTCTCTACGTTACTCTACAAAGAGCAGAACACAAAAGATGTAATACAGGCAAAATTACTTTAGAATTATAAATTAACTATAAATAAAAGAGCCTATTGAATAGGTTTAATTTACTATCTTAAATATCATCGTAAATTAAATGTTAGAAATAAAAACATTGGTAACAAATTGGCTTCAAATTTGTCCTCCCTTGTGTTCTCTCAGTCTATCTATTTACATCCTTGCAACAAAATGAAAATAACTATAAGTGAAGATTTTTTTCCCAATTATAATATAAGACCTATAAAACAATCATTATTAACCAATATGTTATATTATTTACGCAGCAAAAGCAATCATATTTTTGTTTTCAAATAAAAGCAAATAAATTATGTTATTCTTCAAATTTTTGTTTTAATGCCCGGAAACTGTGATATTTTTGCTCAACATTATCATATCATCAGAATCTCATACCGGCTCTATGCTACTATTACTGAGAGGCTAATTAAACAAGGGTATGGTCTAAATGACCATTACACTGTTTTGATACATATACAACTGTGCTTTCTTTCTATTGATACAAATTATAGTAAAAATATGTTATTAGCAACCATTTTAAAACCTAATTAAGTTGGTTTCATGACCCCAGCTTTGGGAACCACTGCAATAAAGCATTCAGAAAAATTTACACGTGTGAAATTCTAGTCAGTTTCAAAACAAAATGTGAAAAAAATAGACAGAGTGGGGTCACTTTTTATGAAAACAAATCTGATTGTATGCTTTTACTGCTTAACACACACTCGTTATACATTGTTTTTAAAAAAAAATCTAATTTTGCCTTTCCATGGCCACTTCCAGAACTCATCCAAGCACCATCCAACCATTCCTCTCCAAACTTCCTGTTTCTCCCTGACCTGTCCTGTCCTGCCATTCCTCCCTGACTCACCTGTGACATTGACTATGAAGCAGACCGTGTCTTTGCCCACGCTGGTGCAGGCGTACAGGCCCGAATCCTTGGGCGTGGCATCACGGATCTGCAGCACCTCGTGCTCTATCAGTGTGCGGTTGTTGGTGCCCAAAGAGCTGCCATCTTTGGTCCAAGAGATGGTCCCCGTCGCTGGCAGAGGGCAGCTCAGCTTCAGCACCTCCCCCGGGTGCACCGAGCACACCGTGGGCTTAGAAATTTGGTATTTGTTCGACGCCTCTGTAGAGCAAATGGGGAGGAGGGGAGGTTGAAGTAGGGGAAAGGAAAAATTGAAGCAGAGAGAGGAGGGTGCACAAAAAGGAGGAGGAAGTGGGAGAGGAAGAAACAAGCCATAGTGTAAGAAATAAAACACCAAACAACCCCCAATGGATGCACGTAAATCAACTTATGCAGGAGGAGTAATTCAGAAAAAGAGAGGCCCCATTTTTTAAACCATGAAAGCAACATGTACCACGAACTTCCAGTCAGTCGTTTCAAATGGATCCCATAGAAATCCTGCTCTGCAGTCAGATTCAGTGCATGCAGTTATGGCAATAGCAGCATAAAAAGATCATCTGTCAGCACGCAAAAACTGGGCATCGCTTTTGTTGAGACATCCCTCCCAAACAAGCCACATCTTTCAGAGCGGATCCCAGGCAGCCGGTGAGTGTGAGTGAGTACGAGCAGCATGGAAAGATCTCTACAGCCAAAAAAAAAAAGATAAAACTCCAGCACATCTGCCCGGCACAGAGGAAAGCAGCCAGAAAGGTCGAGGACGGAAGCAGTTGTCAGGCAGGGGATATGAAAAGGGGTGAGGGTGAGAGGGGGGTCGCTCTCCTTTCTTAGTTTTTTTTTACTGCACGCTTTAGCTACAAAAACCTGGCTGACTCTCCTGTTTTCCATCTCTCTCTCTCTCATATCTTCGCCCTGTTTCGTAACAACATGGCCACGGACATTCTGCAGCCTCTGCACAGGATGTGAGCGCTAAGCCAGAGAGCAAGAAGCACACAGCCGGATCCAACGTGCATAAAAACCTACATTTTCTGGGAGGAAAACCAAAAATGCCTGCATGTGTGTACATCATGTCCTCCAACTACTTTGCGAGCCGACGGAAGGTGGGGTCAGTATCCAACGGAGAATATGCTTCTTAATTTAGGATCTGCCCACATTTATTAAGCTCACACTCAGATTTATGTTGAAACTCTTAACAACTTAAAGAAAGCCTATATTCTGTGTGTGTGTGTGTGTGCAGATGTTTTCAGTGGAGGGAAAGCAGAAAAAATAGGAAGGATGTACGGTCCGTATGCAGGAAGTTTAGCTGGGGTCTGATCGTTGTAATTATATACGCCTTTTCAACAACATTCCACAAAAATCATATGTTTATTATGTGTGAGTTGAATGTAACAGTATATTTGGGCACACACACACACACACACACACACACACTTGATCCATGAGAAGGAGGGAAGGTCATTGAGCCACACGCCAGCAGCAGAAGTTAAGGCATGTGTGCAAACTTTTAAACATTCCCCCCGGGGCAAGTAGACAGGTACAGTTCCTCCAAAGCAGAAATAAATAACTTTTCTTTGCCACCGAAGCCTCGGTGTGTGGTCCAGTGGGAGGAGCAGCCGACATTCATTTACATTTGGCATTACTACAGCTGCGGAGGTTTTCTTTTCTTTTATGGGGTGGGATTTAAATGTTTAAGGTAGTGTCTCATGGTTGGAGGCTCAACATTGTGAGAAAGCTGCGAGGAAACGGGCGAACTTCTTGTTGCAGTCTCACTGAATTCTGAAGCCGTCGTGTTTTTGTGTGGCTAGACTGTGACCATTATTTTGTAGCCACCTTGGCAGCCGCCCTCATGTTTATTATTTAATCCACTGGAGTACAGGCAGGCAGATTTGGACCAGTTTTTTTTAATAATAACCTGGACATTATGGACTGTAGCCTCTAATGTTTTTGGTCGTACAGCTGTAGCACCTTTGAGACGAGTTTGAGACACCTGTGACGACTCTGTGATTATTTTTATGGTTCATCTTTATGTTTTATATGTCTGCTGTGTCTGAAGCCGGTTCAGACGGTCCAGTGGGGTTTGTTTGTTTCTAAGGACTGCTGAGGTTTAGCCCTGTAACTCGTGATTCTTAAAGTTGGGTCCAACTGAGTCACTTTTTACTGCATACTGAGGTGAAGTCTTAGGAGTCTGCATGGATGGTGACCTGGCTGACCTAACCCGACCCTAAGGTAACCCTTGACTCCTCCCTTCATGGGAAGCTGTAGGAAAATGCAAACTCACTCACACACACACATGAACTTAGAAAAATAGAAACTTCACACAAGGAGTGTAAATACTTCACAGCCGACTTTTTATCTCGGTTAGGTTTCACACCATTGGAGGGGTTAGAGAGACGTTTCAATCCAGCACACGTTTGTTGCTCCCTCCTCCTCCCTTCATCTCTTATTTTGCCTCCTCTTCTCTGGGTCTCTTTCTCCCGACAGCGATTCCAAGTGTCTCTCAGGTGCGACAGATACCCTCTGTGCACCGTGTCTCCATCCTCATTCATCCATCTCAGCTGTAATAGTTAGTTTCTCAGAGACGAATTCTCCCTGGAGTCCCTCCTCGATGTCAGCTTGTCTGTAGAGCTGGGGAAGCAGTTTACAGCTGCCTGCATGTTTCTCTCCTTTTAAATGAATAAATATTTTGATGTCCTTTCAAATCACCCCATCCTTATGATTTCAACCACCTTTAATACAAAGGATAACTTTTATTTTCAACAATACTCCACTTTTAAAACTCTACTAACAATCAAAAGTCATCAGTGGCTTGGATTTGTAAAGAATAATGTGGAATATCTGATCCTGAAAATAAACCCTGAGGATGCACAATATATCAAAGATTCCACAGCATGTGGTGTTGATATCACTAAGAATAAATCACGACATCATGCATGTCTTAACAAACTGTATTTAGCGATCAAATGGACCCCCATTGCAAAAAAACAAAATGCCCACAGTCAGTTGAGTAATAATGGCTGACATGTTAAAGAACACAGGAAGAAGGAAATGAGGAAAATGTGGTTCACTGCAGCAGATATGATCAATAATTATTATTATAATTAATAATGGATGTTTTCCTAATATCATACAGCCCTAATGTAAACATGTTACCTGTTATTGCCTCTGACTGTGTGTTTGATAACAAAATATCTCATGAACCAATGAACAAATTATAATAAAACCCTCAGAAAGTTATAATCAGTATTTACGCTTGGATTTGTTGAGTAAATGATGCAGAGGTAAGTGATTTATTTATACTGAGTGTGTAAATATCAACATATCTGGTAAACTACTGAAATAAACTCTTAAACTGCAGCATTTGACAAACTTTTTACATCTGATTTCATATTTTGCAGCGAGTGTTTTTTAAGATTGTTGTTCTGAGACAAAACTTTATGCAGGATTTTAAGCTGCACCACTTCCTATCAGTTCTTCTGCAGATCAGCATCTCAATCTGTCTCTTTTTATCTCACGCAGGAGTTTGATTTCTCCGGCGGTCCTGCAGTTGGACTGCGGCACAAACCGGCACAGGAAGCCGTTCTCTCCAGCTTCTTATCAGAAAACTGTGAGTCGGAGCAGCCGGGACAACACCGGCTAACCACAAATTAATAAAAGTCATTGTGTGAAGGCTAACTGCTCCCCCCTCACACACACACACACACACACACACACACACACACACACTGAAGCCCTGTCAATCACAGCACAGCCTGTGTTTGTATAGAGTTCACTTCCATTACCAAGATACACACTCAGACACACACTCCGTGTTATTAAGTGTCCTGATGACATTTTTATACATTTACAGCTGCACTCCTGCTGTGTAGACAGGACAGTGTTACAGATAGGTAACACACACACACACACACTCAGACTGTAAGAACGTCTTTTTCTCATTAACATTTGATGATGTTGGAACTGAATAAAGTTCACAGCAGCACAAATGTAAAATTATCTTTTATCAACAAAAACGCATTCAAAGAATTAAAGAGCTAAGGTCCCTTGAAGGAATGCATATCACCCACCGCCTTTCATGCCAGAATTTTAGACTGAGATCATCTTATGTTGAAAAACGTCTTTTTGGTCTGAATATCTGTAAAACTGACCAAGTTATAACCATATCTGTGTTGCTAACTTGAATCAGGTTGACTCCAAACATTGAATCAGCTGTAAGAATAACGTTCTAAGAGTTTAATTAAAACCATTTCATGATTCATGAGATATTTTGCCTACAGTACAGACAAATAAACACATTACTGCTCTGTCTTTGCCTTCAGTGGCGGGTGATAATGCAACTTGTTCGCTGTAGATGGCCACTCTTTTCCTGCGTCTGTCGAAGCACAAAGCTCTCCTTCCTGATGCATGATGGAGCCTGTATTTATTTAACCACTGAAGTATTTTGAAGAACTGCCTCCGTGGTGATCAGAGCATTTTTTTCAGAACAGAGTTTGGCAGGAATGCCGGCGGAGCTCAGCCAAAAGCCATGAAGTGACTTTTGTCAGCTGCTCTCATTTCCAGCGTGCCTGGTGCCACGTTTATTCCATCATAAATGCAAAAAAACAGGGCTGGATCTAAACAGGCCACAGAGCAGAAAATTACAACCAAAAAAAAAAAAAAACTACAGGCATGCACACACACACACCTTGTAGATTAGGCCCCATTGTTATTCAGCCCTGTCAGTGTATTTAACTCACCGCGCACCCAGACAAGGTAAACACTCCCACAGATACTGAAGTGGCAACAATAGGCCTGTTGTGAAGGCCTCGACCGACGCGCTTGCTCCACTTCTTCTGTTACAGCAGCCACAGGTAAACAAACGAGCGGGGCCACCAGGGGTGCAGGCGTGGGCTCAAAAAAGACAACACTGATATGCAATCTGATGCAGCATTTCTAGCTCCCACAGGCACCCGGCAGCAGGAGCAGAACCACAGGAGGTTTTATCACGAGGGAAAGACAAGTCATCGTGACTTTTAATCACACTCTAATGAAGCTGGGATGTTATGTAAAACGTAAAAACAAAGAGAATGCAATGATACTGGCAGCAGAGCCTTTTAGAGGCTGAATCTGTCAGCAGGAAAGATGGGCAGAGGCTCACAGGTCTGCAAAGAACCGAGTCTAAAAATAATAAAACAATTTCAGACATATGTTCCTAAACAGAAAGTTAAGAAGACTTTAAATCTCCCCATCATCTAAAGATCTGAAGAATCTGGAGAAACCTCTGAGGTCAAAGGTCAATGCTCAGGAACACTGTCTGTAAACACAGTTCACCGTGCCATCCACAAATGCTGCTTAAAGCTCTATCAGGCAAAAAAGAAGCCAGATGTGAACAGATGTGTCTCCTCTGGACCAAAGAGGAGAACTGTTCTGAGGTCAGCCTACCTCTCTGATGGTATGGGGGTGCATTAGTGGTTTTAGAACAACATCTGTTCCCATCCAGGACAACAGACAGAATGAGACAACCTCAGGTCCAGATGTTTACAGACTGATGGAGATGCTGCACAGAGGGAAACATCTGGAACGTGTTGCTGGCATCAAATTCAAAATTTTACTTTTATCTGATAATTCTGTTCTTATTTTTACACAACATCCCACCTTTTTTGAACTGGGGCTGTAAAAACACCTGACCTTTCTCCAAATAAAGCAGGGAACCTGGTTGTGCCCAGTACGCCTCATCATGTGAACCCTCAAATGAATTTCTCATCACATGACTTCACCGCTGACCTGATCGCTCCATCTGAAGGAGAAGTCAAATCTGCACAAATCCTCTTAGAACTCCGGAGGATTGTGTAACTGTGGAAAACTCCTCGTCCTCTCTGGAGCCAAACAGTCTGCGACAGCCTCTCATCGAGGCAGGCCGGACTGATATCTGACTTTAAGGGCAAAGGGCAGCAGAGGGTACAGCGTGTGTGTGAGTGTGTGTGAGGAGGAGGATGCTCTGTCGTCAGCCTGACTTAAAATTAGCCGAGAACAACGAGTAATGGAATGTGGTTCATCACAACATCTAATTAACTCGTCTCTAACGAAACTCAGAAAAGCCTGAAAGGACAAAAACAATGTGCAGCTTTTCAAAATCAAAGCTTTTTCAGCCCGAAGTTTCCACAGAAAGCAGCAAAACTTTGAAGTTGATGTTTTTTGTTTCCAGGCGCAGAGAGCAGGGGAAACGATGGGTGCCAGGATAAACACAGTCCCGCCCTCCATCCCACCCACACAGGGTGACAAACCACGCCCATCACACCCCGGGCGACCACAGACACCAACGGAGGTAAATAAAGACGTGTGAGGAAAATGACACCTCCCCACGATGAGCTCAATTATTTCCTCTCATTTGTTTTAACCCCCCTGGTGGTGGGGTTAAAACAAACTCCTAAAACAGGAGTCTGCAACCTTTCCAGTCCAGAGATCCATTTCTGCCACTAAATCTAATTTATCCAGAGCTGCAAAATGTACTTCAGTTAAAATAAGTAACACTGCATAAAAATACTGCAGTTTGTAACATTATAAAACATTTATAATAAGTTGTTGACATTTACTGAGACAAAGGAAAAGAACAAACTCTTGTGTTGAAGGAAAAACTATCTTTAAACCTCCTCTGATAACAAAACACTGAACCATGTTGGTGTTTGTGAGTTCTGTCTGGATTTGTAGAAAATTAATCAGATAAGTATTTTCTTTTTGAAATAACAAACATAAAACAATAAATCATTATGGTGAACAAAACAAATCAGGTGAATTTGTTGCACATTTAAATGTTCACTGAATCTAATAAAAGGTATTTAAACCTTTGTTACATTTTTAAACACAGGCCTTTTTATCTATAATTTATAGTTATCCAAATGATTTCTGGAGTGTTATATATGTGCAAAACTGCACTTTATTTTACCCCAGCATCTTGCCTAAATGTGTTCAAAATGTTTACTTTTAGATTTAGTTGAAGAGTGGAGTTAATGAGGTGGTGAATAAATGATCAGCTGAAAGTCATCAGTGTCTCATTTTATTCACGTTATCTTCAGAAAACGGCAAAAACAAGGATTATGGGTATAAATGTGATTCTGTTATTTTTGGGGTAAAGCTCCAGAGAGCCACATGTGGCCCCAGAGCCACAGGTTGCAGACCCCTGCATGAAAAATGAATCTGATTTAAGGTCCGAAGCTGTTGGGTCTGCTGCTCACCTTCAGGTTCCAGAGTGGCCTCCTCCTTGGTGGCGGTGAGGGGGGGCCGGGCCACGCTGACGGTCAGGAGGGACAGCAAGACGGAGGCCAGCAGCCAGACCCACAAGGCCATCCCGTTAGAGGGGGACAGGGCTCCCCATACCCCCCTTCTCCACCTCCCCCTGGACACTGATCCCATCTGAGGGGGTCCGGCCAACCATCAACTGCTGCCGGTCGGTCTGTCACTCCCTGGAATTCACCCGGTCACCTGGACTGAGAGAGCAGAAGAACAAACTTTTTTTATTCATTTTGAGCGAGTGAGGTAGAAGAAGACTCGCGTTGTCTCAAAATGCAGTCAAACAAGCCATGCCACAGACATACTGCAGCTGGGAGACGTTTATCTGCAGCTCCGAGTTTAAAATGTGGTGCAGTCAAACCAGTTTGTTGCCTCCTCGGGCCACAGCTCAGAGATCATACTTCACTTCTTCATTTCAGCTCAGCTCAGTGTTTCTAAAGGCTCCGTCATCACGACTCGTTTCTACACGATTGTTGCTCCAAATTTAAAATGCAAACACTTTCAATTAATGTGCAATGATCAGCCAATCTGGCAGCAGTTCCTCTGCGCAACAGATGCATCAAACCTGTTGCCCTGCTGCTCCATGTGCATTAATTGATTTTTTTTATAATGCATTCCCGTGATTTAATTAGTTTCACTGAAATGCAATATTTCAATATTGGGACACACACACACACACATCAGCCTGTTGTTTAGCCAGACACATCTGCGTTAAGAGTCTCTGGAGGTTTGCTGCTTCCCCTGCCTGCTTCTGTTCCAGCTGGACGCATCCATTCAGATTTACGCGCAAAGACACGAAATGCGGCTTTCAGAGTGCGCAGTTTGAAAAGATGGTGGACATTTTACTTCAATTCGGCCTTTTTAAGGGATAAACACACCTGAAGTCCTAATCATCGGAGTTAGATTGTTGCAAAAAGGTGTATTAGCTGTAAAATAGGTAGAAATTGACCAATCAGCACCTTGGCTTGGACCTCCATTTATTAACTTCAAATTCAAATGAAAATGCGCTCTTTCCTGCAGAAGTTGGAGTGAAACTTTGCGCCATACACAAGTATTTAAACCCCAAAGGGCCCTGGATGAATTCTGCCTGAATTCCTATTGAAATTCAAATCAGTTTGGCTTTTCCACAATGGAGCTGCTCAGTGATTTAGGGCTGCAGGCACCAAGGGGTAAAAAAAGAAAAGAAAACTGCGGTCACGGGGTAATTGGCACCATAAATGCAAAATGAAGCAAAGTAATAAATAACCAGGACATAGTTAGTTGTTAGTTAGTTGTTAATGGGCTCTAAAGTGATGATGCAAGGTGTTGTGTCCGTCTCCTTCTAAAATAAACAAGAAGGCGAAGAAAAAGGTTTTTAATTGTTGTTGATTTAAACAGAAACTCCATACCGGACAACTTTCCTCACAAACTTTAATCCTTTCTAACAAGTTCCTTTCTGGGAAAACGTTTTAGGTTTAGGCACAAGAAGACAAACATTTTATATTTGTCTGGAGGAGGCCAAAGCGCAAACAGACGATTCCTAAAAGAGTTTAGATGAAATGTTTGATTTTATTTTTAGTGTTTATGACTTACCAGGGAGGAGTAAAATCCTGCAGATCTCTGTTTTGGCATGCACAGATAAGCACAGAGAGGACATGAGATGAATCCAGAGAGAGTGGAATGTCTCCAACTCCACAATGCAGCAAAAAAACCAAAAACAAATCAGAGGCGCAGCCGTTTCCCCTCAGATTATTATTCCAGAATCAACCTCAGGATTAATCCCAAACCCGACGGGCTGAGCTGGAGGCCAATCAGTGCCATGCAAAGAAATCCGAGTCCGCAGCGATTATCCTTGGAAAACAGCGCAGAGACCCATTTCGCTGCTCGCGTCTCCCCTTTCTCCTCCTCCTCCTCCTCGAAACTTTCCAAGTTTCTTCAGGGCGCAAACCATGAAGCGGAGCTCCCCGATGAGCGCGCCTGCTCGGCTGGACGGAGGCTGGAAGTCTTCAGCGGAATGTCCTAAAATCCATCAGTGTCCCTCAGTGTCCCTGAGCGCGTCTCTGTCCGTCTCCTCTCGTTCCGCTCTCTTCTCTCCAACTCTTTGTCAGTTTTACTAGTTTTTCTTTTTCCTCCTCCTCCTTCATCCAGAGGCTGTCACTCCCCCCTTCCTCCCTCCCCTCCCCTCCCCGGCACCCCGGGTGTAATCTGAGCCGCTTCCTCCGCCCCGCGCGCCGCAGAGCTGAGCGAGCTGCGCGCCGCAGACCCGCAGCAGCGCCGCGCAGCGGACAAACCTCCACACTGTTGGATCACTATCACCCGCCACCTGAAAGCGAAAGACGGGCAATGTTGTTTCTGCCCGTGCGCGTAAGTGCGCGTGTTCTTGTCTGTCTGTTAGCAAAATATCTCATGAACCACTGGACGGATTTTAATGAAACTTCCAGAAAGCAATCACCGGATGGACACCTACAGCTGATTAACCTTTGGAAGCAACCCAATTCAAGATGGCCGCCACAACTAACTGATCTTTAAAAAATACAAAATCGGCTGTAACTCAGACAGTTCTGTAGATATTGACCTAAAAGTTGGTGTGGTAGTAGCTGAGACTGATCCCCAACAGAAACTCCAACTGTTTGTCTGTTAGCAAAATATATTCAAGAAACTTTCAGGAAATAAACTTTTGGAGTCAGTTTAATTTAAGATGGCCACCATTAGCCAACAGAGAAATGGCTATAACTCAGTCAGCTGCACGGATACTGAGCTAAACTTCGATGTGGTAGTAGCTGAGAGTCATTCCCAACAGCCTGACTGAAAGTAACAGAACAGCTAAAAGTGGTCCAAGGAGACAAAAACAGAACTCAAAGAGAAGAATCTGTTTTTTGAAGGAATTGAAGAGATCTTAATGTCTGATTATTGGGAAAATATTTGTAAATTGTTCATTTTTTTGAGCATCCTGCATGAGCTGAATGTTTGATAAACGAGTGGCTAAAATAGTGAACTAAAAGTTAGTGATATAAGGTACAACAAAGTGTTTTAGTGCCTCGTCAACAATGATGTTTTTTCCAAATCTGCTAAAGACGGAAATGTAAAACTAAACTGACCTTATGGATGCTTAATGACCCTCTGTTCAGTTTGGTGATGTCATTCTGAGCACTGGGTCAGTGAAAAATTTTCTACTTTAAATATTCATCCATTTTCTACTTTTCTGCATCTGGCTGAAGAAGAGATTCCCAACCATAAGGAAGCGCCGCACCTGTGCAGCTTCACAGCGTTTGGAACACCTTCTGCTCACAACTATCCCGTGAATGATCTGTCTGCAGAGAAAACGAGGGCTGCCCTCCCCCCGTCCACTGTCCCCCATCGCCTCAAGCTGTCTCCTGCATTGGTTCAGGCGTCCAAGTGCTCTGAAAGATACACAACGGAGGGTGGAAGACTCTAATCTCCACAGACTTTTTATTTTTCTCTGCCTTTCACTGCTGAAGCGCCATTTTATTTTAAACAAGAGCAGGAAAATGCTTTCATTCAGGCTGAAAAAAGCCACTAACAAGGCGGGGTTTTTTTTTTCCTGAGGTGAAGGTTTGAGCAGTGAAAGGAGAGTTCTGGGTGTGTGTTTTCTGTCCCGTCCCATCTCTGCCTCCTCCACTGAAGCCATCAGATAACAGCAGAGCTGACAGTTTGGCTCGTAATAAAGAGAGAACCGCAGGCGAGGAAGCAAACTTTGAGTCATTTCACAAAATCCCCCCCCCTGCAGTTTCTGCCTCTCTGTGTGTCTCTTCCCTCCCACTGCATACGCCTATTTACAATCACCCCAATTTATTTTCCTCTGCGATGTGAAAGGAAGCTCATCTAGCAGAGTGTCAGGGGCCTTTTGACTGAGGACTGGATGGACTCGCTGCCCTTGTGCTGGAGCATCCTTCAAGCTGTCACCGTCCCTCTTCATCCTCAGCCTTTTCTCTTCCCTCTGCCGGGCAGCCTCCATGTTTGGAGAGAGGAAACAGAGAGAAAGGAAAGGAAGGCGGCTCGAATGAACGTATGGATTTCTTGTCCTTGTTGACAGAACTCACAAGGCTAATTGGACCGCTTGTCCGGCGGCGTTAATGAGCTTCCACTCGGCGCTCATTAGGCACACCTCCTGCTCATATGCAAATTTATAATTATGCTAAAAAAACAACCATTCCATGAAGGAACTGGGTTGACACGAAAAGTTAAACAAGTGAAGATTACAGCCAATGATTACTTCCTGTGAGTTTCATTAAAAGTCATCCAGGGGCTCATGAGATATTTTGCTAACAGATTATGCCCCACCTTTTACCTTTCAGCAGCAGGTGATAATAATTACAGCAGAAGTTAAGCCATCATTATACAGTGTTTTATTGCAGTGGCAGTGGTGTTTCATTTCTCTGGGAATGAACCACGCTTGTTCTCCTTTAGGGGATCGTTTTGGGTTTTTTTCCTTCCTAAGTGAACTGCAGTTAATCGTGAACGCCAGCAATATGTTTTTATAACTTCAGTTTGCCAAAATCCAAAAGAGATGTCTTGTTTTTTCTACTCTTCTTCCAGTGTATCACTGACACTGCATGATTATAACATCAAACGGGCGTGAGTCACATCCTGTGCAAAATATGAAGCAAATGCAAAGCTGTACGTTAACGGGGGGGGGGGGGCTGGTCTGCTCGAGGCTCTAATTTAAACCATATATCTGATGTAACACGATCCCAGAGAAATGTGTGAAAGGAAAGTTTTGGAGAAATCAGAAGCAGGAAGTGTAAGAAGTGAGGTTTTCTCAGAACCACTATTTTCTCCTCATGAGGGGCATTTTCTCCTGGTTGGAGGTGAGCTACTTCTGCCGGCCATGAGTCATTTAGACCCCTCCTGAGTCAGAGTGCCCCCCCCCCCACGCCTCTGATACACGGTAATAACCTGGTCTGGACGCCGCTGTCCTCTCCTCCCTCTCAGCAGGTAACAGAGATCAGCGGATGGAGGGGGAGTGGAGGGTCAATCATCCAGATTCTTCTCGTGTTTCCACCTCGGCGCTCAGGAGTGTTTCACATAGCCGGGATTCCTGCAGACTGTGCCTGCAGAGAGGCTCAGCTGAAACAGGAACATCAGGAGTTTACAGGCTGGAGTTAAAATCCTAGCATCCCTTAAATGAATGCATATCACCCGCCACCTTTCATGCATAAGTTTTAAACTCAGATCATCTTACAGTGAGTAACTGTTTCGGTCAAGAATTCAAAATACAGTTATGTGCAATCTCATGTCATATCGCAAGACGTCACACCGAGATTAGGTGTTGTTAATAACTCTCAGCTACAGCCACACTCAATTTTGGCTCAACATCTGTAAAATAGGCTGAGTTATAGCCATCTTAGCGCTTTCTGAGTTTAGTTGAACCCATCGTGAATTAATTAATCAGTTGTAGAGGTGCATGCAGTGGATGTTTCCTGAAAGTTTCATTAAAATCCATCCAGTGGTTACTGAAACATTTTGCTATACGATAATGAACAATCTGTTAGCGCTCAATATATGTGTTGACTAAGAGTCTCAGCTTCTACCACACTCAATTTTATCTCAACATCTGTAAAATAGGCTGAGTTGTAGCTATTTTTGTGTTTTTAAAGGTTAGTTGGCTGTGGCAGCCATCTTAAATTGGGTCGACTCCAAACATTAATCAACTGTAGATGCAGATTCAGTTATTACTTCCTGCAAGTTTCAATATAACCTGTTAATTTGTTCATAACAGAGAAAAAACCCAATCCTCCTCCTGTGCCTCTGGGCGGCGGGCGATAAATGAGTTGAACTCGGAAAAAGCACCACAGCAAGCCAAAACATGCTTCCCCCTGTCCTCGGCTGCAGCTTTTATTTCTGGTCTGCTTTCCTCCCTCCTGACTGGCACCGTTACTCCCAATAAAAATAACACAACCTTTTTCTTTTTTTTTTTTTTTTTCAAGGAGAAAACAGACGAATCCTGAGTGGAACTGACAACTTTATGCCTCAATAAAAGCACAAAGAATGAATAAAGATTCGTTTTCATCCTGGCTTTTCAACACTGATAAGAACTTCTGTCTCATTTTTCACTCTCTGTCTTTGTTTCTAAATCTCCCTTTTATTTTACTCTTCCTCTTTCCCTTTTGTCCATGGTTCAATAGTCACAAGTTAGCATCACACACACACACACACACACACACACACACACACACACACACATAAATACAAACACATTACCCAGCTCATTTGGCTCAGAGAAACACTGACTCATACTTTGTAAGGGAGGACTTCAGTCTGTGTTCAGACTGTTTACTTTTGTTTTTTTTACCTGAGACTAACATTTCCTAAACATTAACTATAGCCAGTCAGTATTTACATCCACAGACCCTCCTCTTCCTCACAGTTCAGTGTTTTTACAGTATAATCCAGAATGGATGGTGTCTGAAGCAGCTTTTTTCCTTACATGCTTCAGTGAAGATTATGCAGTTAATTGATGCTAAATTACAGTAAAATCTTACAGACAGTTCAGATCTTTTTGAAGCGAGGTTTTATAGAGAGGAACAACTAATATCTTACCTGTTGTAGATGGCTCTTTCAACAAGCTCAGTTTGGAGAAACGGAGCTTAAATATAATCAGACTGATGCGCTAAAGGCGGCTGTGACTACTGGTGACTAGCTGCAGCATTTCCAATGAAGTCTTCAAAACGCCTCCTCAGGTTTGCGGCTGTTCTCATATTTGTCCGTTGAGTTTCAAAGTCTCGCAGACTTGTCGTTTGAATTTTAAACATGTTCCTATAAGCCGTGAGACAACTTTACCAACTGGTCTGAAGCACACGAGAGCTGAGGTTCGACACCTGCAGGAAGACCTCCTCTGACAGGAAACACGTCCAGGTGTAAAACCACACCAAAGAGAAATAATGATTATTAACAAAGTGCCACAAATCTGCCTATTTTCATTTCAAAAGTCCACTCGAACAGACTGAATTATAAGAGTGGGGGCAGTGAAATAATGTGCACAACCTGGAATACAGCTTTAAAAGCCGTGCACGTGAAAACAGACTTTGATTTTCAAAAATTAGCTCATAAAACGTGAACTAATTTCCAACAGTTTCAGCCGAAAGGATCCAAAACCAAAGCATTTTGATTTAACTATTTCTGAATACTTTGTTCTATATTAATTATTCTTCTATTGAAACATTCAGGAGATAAGTGCTAAAACTTGTTTTTTGTTATTTTATATTTACCTTTACTTACATATATTTGTCCTATAAAATACAGAATTGTTTTCATATAATTTTGAAATCTACTTCAGCTAACACTATTACTGCTAACGCTAATTCAGCTACTGCTAATTCTGCTAATGCTAACGCTAAGACTACATCTATTAATGCTGATGCTAATTATACTTCTGTTAATGCTAATCCTGCTGATGCCAATTCTACCAGTTTATTCATTTTAGTTAAAAGCTAAAGTTTTGCTAAATTTAGCTAGCTTTTTGCTACTTATAGCTAGCATTTTACTTCATTTACCTTTTAGCTAGAATTTGCTTTTGTATTCAGCAATTTGCTAAGTTTAGGTTTTAATAGCATTTTTGCTACTTTTAGCTTTCAGCTAATTTTCAGCTTCTTCGGCAGATTTCAGTAAAGCCATCCAGTGCTCAGCAGTCACGCTGCAGTTTCTCGTTATTTTTCAGCAATAATAAATGTTGGGATAATTAACTAACCAAAGCTGCTGGTGATATCAGACCAAACGAGTCAGAAACCTTAAACTTTAGCTCAGAAACAGATCAGGTAAGTGATGTTTAAGCAACAATGTGTTTGTTTCCTAACTCTGCGTAGCGTAACGAAGTCTGTCGTTCTGACACTAAACAGCCTCAGCTCAGATTTAGATGGAAACGTTAACATTAGAACCTGTTAGGCTGGAAGCAGGACAAAACAGCTTGACCGTCTTCACCTAAAGAAAACTAAATCTGTTTACCAGCACCTCTGAAGCTCATTAACATGTTCAGCGTGCAAAGATAATAATTTTCCGTTCCATTACGGTTTGGATGCCAGATTATTTCCAGGCTCGGGGCAGCTTTTAGTTTGGTACATAAAGCCTGGATGAATCTGCTGTTTTTGCACCATTTAAAGAATTAATGTTAGTGTTAATGAGTGCTGGGGTGCTTGTAGGGAGATTTATTTTTATTCTTTACAGCTGAGTGATGCCGACGAGTCTTTCTGCCGAATCACTGTAAGAGAGAAACGTTTCGAATTATCCCAGACTGCAGTGATCCCTGCAGCTCGTCTGCCCAGCACAGCAGGAAGTCGGGTTAAACATTACACCGCACTGAAACCAGCAGCAGCTCACAGGACGTGTGCCTCGTAGTTCCCATAATCCACCGCTCTTACCAGCAACTGAAGGACTCTGCAGCCTCTGAGAGACTTTTACTGAAGCCTGAGAGCAGGTGTGTTCCCCGCTGTGAATCTTCACTAATTGCAGCCAGAATTGCTTCATTCCAGTGAAAGTTTGGTGCCACAGAGGGCGATAAGGTAAACGCTGAAGTGGGATGAAGAACAACAAAGAAAATAGCATCGAGGGTCTCTTTGAACTGCGTCCCCAGCTTAGACATAGCTTTCATTGTGTTTATAGATCGAGGGAGGCCTGGGGAATAAATCACAGGGTCACTGAATGGGCTGTCTGACTTTTAACCCCCAGGCTGAGAAAAGACCCTGCACTATGTCCTGATGTCATCAGCAAGTCATTACTGCCAAGGCTCTCAACACCTCGGCCATCCCACCCCACATGCACTCTGCTGAGTTGCTGTTTGACGACCCCCCCTGGCAGGGGCACTTAAATCACTCATTAGGGTGGCAGTTATAGACTTGACCTTGGCTTGGTGCTGTTTTCCATCTCCTGCCTTTCCCAGATGAAACCATGTTTATTGTTTCCATCCCCCCCTCCGGTCTTACCGTTCCATCCACACAAGATATTCTCCGTCATGGAAGCAGTAAACCAACATCATCCCTGTGATCGGGTTAGTTACTTACACTGGAAAATATCCGGAGAAATCTGGGAGCGTGTTGATGCAGCTGCGGCTCAAAGTTCCCACTTTGTAATAATCGAAGCTGAGAAAAAAAACGCCTACATGAAACAAAGTGCGAAGAGAACCGAGATCAAAAGATGTTAAAGCTGCTGCCGGTGGCGCATTAAGCTCACCGTGGTAACCACACACCTGTGTCTCTCACTCCCTGACCGCCAACTTAATGAAAACAGACAAAAAAGTCAGATCTGAAAAATTCTTGAGCCGTGAGCAGCAGAAACCTCTGATGGTCACACATGAGTTTTTACGTTTCTGCAGTGTTTTATGAAGGAGATATGGCGAGTTAAAAAGAGCCCTCACTTCCTGCTTTGAAGGGAATATTTTCAGAAATAACACAACTGAATCTGTGGAAGCTGAGCCGAGCGCTCTCTGCGTTCTGGATGGATTTGAAAGAAAACCATACGTCCTACAGCAGTGAGAGACACGCTGAGTAAAAGGAGACAAAAACCTACGTTTTGATCTATAATTTGTATTTGCACTAAAAAGAGCTGAGGGAGTAAAAAGAGTTTGTTTGCAAAAGATTTAAAAACTTCAGACAGCTGAAAAGTTAGCTGTACATTCTGTGGTAAAATCTGTAAAGTTCATCAAACTTAAACATTGTGTAAAAAAAGATAACAAAATGCTGCTTCAGAAATGTGAAGTCTAACTTTCTGTTTCAACTTTAAATGCTGTTTCTGCCGTGAAGTACCTCTGAGCTGCAGAGATCCATTGATCTCCATGATTATTATTATTTTTTTGCACATTCTGTCTGCATACATCACTACCTAAGGTCATCGCATACCATTTCCAATCGGGCCGCATGTTTTGTATGTTTCATTTGGAAGCTGCCCAACAGGATAGGATGCATTGGCAGCTGTAAAATATGTCCCCTGGTATCAGTGGCTGGGATCTGGGTGCCGCTACAACTCATCCAGAAGACGTTCGGACATGCGGCAGTGGTCCTTCGTGAAGAAGCACGTTTGCTCTTGTGTGGGTGACAGCGTTTCATTGAAATGAGTCTGAGGCACTGAGGCCAAAGCCTCTGTTTTCTTAAGGGGCGACAAGGTGAGCTGAGGTTAACTATTCTGACCGTGAATGCCAACGTGAGCCGAGAAGTCTCTCGAGGACGAACCTTCTCACCAGGACCCTGACCTTTAACCCTGTCAAACTGTCTCTGCTCTGTGTCCAGATGAACAGAGACGAGAGAGAAAGGTACGGAGATATGAAGCACTTCCACACCCACAGTCCAAGTGGACACTTCCACAGTTGTATACAATGTTTTTCCTTCTGTTTCCATAGTTTCCTGTGCAGGTAACAGAGGAGCAAAGGAGCTGGAATGACTCAGGTTTCAGGTTGCAGCATGCCCACCTCCGGAGCGCAGACTGACAGATTTATATTATTGTCTACCACATCGTTCTGCTCATGCAAGTCCTAATCACTCTGTTGAGCAATGGCGTCTTCTGAAAAACCCACCTCCACGCATCTACAAGTTCCATTTCCATCCGCCCTCTTGCCCACAGACATTGCAGGAAACTCAAACAAACAAAGCAGATTAAAAACTCATATTCACTCCGAGCACACCTGAACCCAAAAAGAGCTTTTGACTAATCTGTTTACATTTAGGATTATTTCTACGCCCACGCCGGAGCCCCGCCAGGAAAACCCTTTACAATGACTGCTTCATGTAAACAGCTGTGTGTGCCCCAATATGTGGCGGCTGTAACGTGCGCTCCATTCAGCCTCGTTCATTCTTTAAACGTTAGCGAGTACTCCATCATCGTCATCAAACCACGGTGGAAGAACGGGACACAGATATTTTTCCAACAGAGCATTTTTGCAAAGAAACGATGGAAATGTGGTTTGTGTTGAAAAGTGCCGTATGGTCAGAGAGAGGAACAAAACAAAATGTTTGAGCTAACGAGATAAGTTCCGATCAGTTCACAATTTTTATTTTATTTTTTTAACTAATGCATGTATTTAATTGTTTTTCTTTTGCAGGTTTGAACAACTGGATGGATTTGAATGAAACTAAACATTAGATGTACGCCTACAACCGATTCCCCTCTGGAGTCAAAGTGATTAAAGATGGCCGCCACAACTAACTGACCTTAGCAAACACAAAGGTCGCCATAGATTTTACAGACGCTGAGATAAAACCTGGAGTGGTGGGAGCTGAAAGTCATCCTCAGTACAGACTTCTGTCTCTAACAGATGATGGGAGATCACATTTATAAGGTTTGACTTAAACAGCTTTAACTCTGTCTGCTCTCATCATAACAGATGGCGGGCGATATGCATTCCTTCAAGAAATTCTAAGCCTTTAATTAAATAAGAAACCGTTACTAGAAAAACCATGTTTATAATTAGACATACATGGTTATAAACAAGCTATGTATAACCATTTACATGTTTTGATCTGTACTGGAAATATTATTTTTTTAAATTATTTATTTACTGACTGTGTGTCGTACACACACTGTGGTTACGCAGACAGACCTGTAAAAATAGGAATGGATTTCGGTGATGACGAAAACCTGCTTTGACTCGTCAGCCCGGAGAGCCACAAATAATCAATCATCCTGCGGAGTGTTTGCTGTAATTAAACGGCTGTGTGGGAAAACCTCAGCTCGTAATTACTGGAAGAGCGAAAGTCAAGAAGACACACCTTTGTAAACCGAGTCCTGAGAACTCTGGATGTTCACACTGAGAAGCTCCTCCTAAAGAACAACCCCCAACACACACACACACACACACACACACACACACACACACACACAACAAGATACTCCAACTCTTCAACATAACTGCTGCCCAGCACGAGCTGTCACCATAACTCACGGTGACAACAAACAACTGACCCTCCCACTTTTTACCCAGAATCCCTCACAGAGCAAAAGCTAAAGTGAGAAAAGGTGGAGCAGCTTAGTGCGGGGACCCTACTGTCATGGTTTCAAGCATATATGCTAAAAGAAAATAAACTAGTTTCATATTTTCCTCCACATTCGGAGGCCCCGCTGTGGAATAACCCCAGTTTGAGTCGTGTTGTTCTCTAAGGCTGACAAACGCTGCAGCCCTGCCAGAGGAGGTGAAATGTTAAGGAATGGCAGGCCGGTGACCCCTGACCTGAAGGGGAAAGGGAGGAAAATCGGGGTTGAAGTCAGCGAGGCGATTTAATTTCAAAGCAACACTCAGGATCCGTCCACACGGGAACGTTTTTACCGTTTCAGCCTTAAAACGGTGTTTTAGGAGCTGCAAAATGATCGCTGACACGTCTGACACACTGTAAGTAATGAAATGTTAGATTTACCCAGTTTAGTTGTGCCAACTGGTCCAACTAAACTTGGTACTAATTTAATAAAACTTTGTACTTGCCAGGGTTGGCAGATTCAAAATGATTCTGGCTAAAATAAGGAGCAAAGTAACTTGGGACAGTCTTTAATATCTCATATTGTTGCTTTCTTACAACAAATCCTGCTTCTTTTTACTGTTAAAAATTGACTAAAAGCTTTTGACTCAAAATAAAACTATTGTGTGGTTTAAACAATGACTAGATTTTATTTCTTAGAGTGCAAAAACCCAGAAGTTGAAGCTGGAATGGAGCCAGCTTCCCTGCTCCATGACTGCGTGGGGTAGAGTAGGCGGGGCTTAAAGGCCCACATCCTTAGTGCACAGACTCTGGTTCCAAAAACACAGCATGGCTGCTCCCATAAACCAGTTTCTGCTGCTTCAAAGCTCCACAACAAGAGAAGGTTCAATCCAGTTCAGTTTATTTATAGAGCAAAAGTCATCTCAGCAAAAAGACGGTCTCAAACTTAAAAATGCCAATTAGTAAAAGTTAATTAACAGAAGGCAGCAGATCGCGTCAAATCTTTGTTTCATCATAATCTCCCATCCTGAGCAGCACACTGGCGACAGTGGAAAAGGAACGACTCCCTTTTAACAGGAAGAAACCTCGAACAGAACCAGAACCAGGTTCAGGAGATGCCTTGTCTCCTGTTTTTGGTGTATTTTTGTGGCAGCATTACAGCTCCACCTACAGGCCTGGAGGTATGACAACGTTCTGCTTTGGTTTTGATGTTATTTCTAGAAACGATGCTGTGTTTACGAGAACAGCTGGAAGAACTACAAAAGAAGCAGAGACATAAGAAAATAAAAAGGAGGAGAAAGAAACAGGAACCACAGTGAAGACATAAATCAAAGATGGTGTGAAAACACAGCACCTTCTTTGAGCTTTTATCATTTTTCACTTCTGAGGACTGATGTGCTAACAGTATGGATCATTGCTGTTTATCCAGCAGTACTTAGAACAGCAACGTCAGTCACGGTGTAAACATTAACCAGGGGGCAGAGAGTTGCAGGGTGGGAAAACAAAGGAATCTGCTCTTTCATGGCACAAACTCCACCAACTCCGAAGTGCAAACAGTGAAAAAAGAAAAGCATTATTAACTTTTCAATCAGTTTAGCAGGAAGCTCCCTCGCAGCACAAGGAACCGAGGCAAACATTTGCCAGATGCAACATGTTTTTTTGGCCAACGCTCTAAAGAAAATACACCGGCTCAACTTAAAACAGAAACCTGAGGTAACAACTTAAATACCTTCAACTCAGCAACTACTGAGTAAATATTGAGACTATTTTAGTTTGACTGGCTGGAGCCTTTTTAACTGATCACAGCAAACAAATCTTAATCTTTTTAGCACTTTTTGTGTTCTGCAGAGATGATATATTTTTAATCTGGGAACGCTGAGTCAACACTCTTGCTGTTTTTGTTCACGTTCTTTTGCAATCCTTAACTATTTCTGCAGACTTTGTGCTATTTTAGCCGTTCATATATCAAAGCTTTCAGCTCATTCAGGAGACGGCTGCTGTGACTTTTGGATTTTGTAACTTTTATACTTTTCAAAATATTTCACTTTATTTACAAATATTTGACCCATAGAAACACATGGAGATCTCTTCAGTTCCTTAAAAAACATTGTTCTTTTTAAAAATCTCCTTCAGCTGCTTTATTTTTGTCTTTTATGTGCTACTTTTAGTTTTTAGCTACTGTTAGCTTCTAGCCTTTTGCCATGTTAGCCTTTTGCTTAGCCTTTTGATGCTTTTAGCTTTTAATGACCTATTTAGCTAGCGTTTTGCTACTTTCAGCAAGATCGTTTTTTACAAGTTTTGTTAATTATACATTTATTTAAGTTAAGCAATATCATTATATTTGGTTAAATGAAAAATACATACTGACCAAAAAAAACAATTGGTGTTGGCAGTCCTGATTTTTAAAGTTTGATGTCGGTATCAGCTGTAGAGAAAACATAACGGTTTTAGCTTTTAACTGGTGTTTTACTACTTTTGTCTTCTAGCTAGTGTCCTCCTTTTTTATCTTCAACAACTCAGTTTTAGTTTCTTCAGCGAAGTCATTCAGCTCTTAGCGTTTTCACAGAAAATGCTATTTGTTGTCTCAGCACATCTGTGTTTCAGCACAAAGCGGACAGTTCTCCTGCCTCCTGCTGGAAGACGGACAGCGACAGAAACAGAGAGAGACCAGCCACCATCTGGGGTGTCAGGCTGTGGGGGTAGGCCATGTGTCCCCTCTGAGGGGGTGCAGGGGCTCCTGTTGGGACCATGATGCCTGCACCACTCCTCACCCCGAACAAGACGGGTGAGTCCAAACACACCAGCGCACAATTACAGGTCAATGTCGCCACTCCCTCGATCCATTAACGCCCTGTTTGCTTTCATACGAGTTTATAATGCCAGAGTGAGGCTGGAGCGCAGAGGACATGTCAGGATGCAAAATGATGTTCGGGTCACTTTGTTGGGATTTTATTGGAAGTTTTAAATTAAATCGGTGAAGTTTTGTAGTTTGCTTCACATCTCTCTGTAACCAGGACCAGTAAGATACACATGAAGTGACTCACACGGGCGTTCTGAGAGGTAAATACTCCAAGCATACGCATGAAATCTTCTAATTGGGCTTTGAGAGAGTGAGAGTGGGGCCCATCTGTCTCCGGGATCTGGGCGCCATGGGCCGACCGCTGCTGGTGAATTGTCTGAATGGGCCGAGCCGAGGAGGGCTGCGTGCTCACGGCCTCCATGGCTAATCTGCTAATGTATTCCAGAGGTCAGGAGGGTTTCACACCAAATCAATGGAGGGATTTACGCAGCTTTCCCCTGGAATGTGCCCCATCCACACTAAGCTTTGGAGAAAACATCTACCTCTGCTTTGACAGGCTGTCCAAATTTCCACCGTATTTAACCACGAAAAAGGAAGAGCAAATATGGCGACGGGAAAAAAAACTGCAGTAAAGAATTTTCTTGGCATTTTCAGATTTAATGAAAGCTAAAATATTTGATCCTAAGCAGTATTGTTGTTCACTGATAACAAAGCAGAGATGCAGGACAGAGTTAGCTTTATGTTCAATGAGCAGTACAACTCTGTCTAGCTTTAAAGGGATATTCTGTCCATTTTTAGGTGGGGTTCTGTGCAAAAGTTGCAAAGAATTATTATCTTACCTGCTGATGGCTCTTTAAAGAACCACAGTTTGGAGAAACAAAGAATTAGAGGACTTAGTCTGACAGGATTGATGAGCTAACAGCCAGGACTTTTAAAACAACCCCAGTCCTCAAACCTTCATGGAGGTTCATGCAAATGTGTTTTTTTTTGCTGACCTTTACGCCATCAGTTTCACATTATGGAGTTATTTACATAGAATTCTGCAGTAATTTGATAAAGTAAAAGAGGTGTAGTACTTCCAGTGAAGATTAGGGTCAGTTCTGGCAGGAACCCATCGACATTATTAAAAATGGACGAAACGCCTCCCGTTGTTCAGCCAAAGGGAAGGAGCTGCCATGTTGTATTTTTGGAGCCTGTCTTTGCAGCAAGGTAAGAAATATGTGAATCAACAAGAGTCAACTTACATATTTATGTTCCATGTGAAAATGTAAAAATGCAGCATGGAAAGGGTGAAAAAGGGCGGCAAGCTTTTCAAACTGATTTTAAAAGTTACACCCCAAAGTGATTCAAGCTGCGGTCAGACTGAACCATTCTGCTTTGGTCAAAACCGTTTTTATAAAAAGTTTTCATCTACAACTTCATAAATCTGTAGAAATACCCCTTATCACACTCAGCCATTTCCACTGGACTGTAAAATGTGTTTGAAAACAAAAAGTAGGGAGGAGAAAGTGGCTCTGATATGAGATCACAGGAGTTTTTTTCATCTCCTTATCTGCAGAGCGCCTGTGTTGTTTTACACAAATGTGTGTCAGAGAGGTCTGGTGTGAGGAGGAATGCAGTGAGGTCCCTCCTCTTCTTACGTCCTCTGGCTGTTGGACCTGGTCATAAATAAAAGCCTGGCCTGCAGAGAGGAGGACACCCAATCCCAGACAACCAGACATCAGTACAGACACACATGCATGGCTCATTCACACCAGCGTGGAGGTTAAAGGTCAAACTCACATGATGTGCTTCACCTCCATGCAAAGAGCTGAATTTATTCTTTCACAAGCAGACCTGGGTTCAATCTCAGTGGAGTCGATTTAAAAGATAAAACGAGAGTTTTACTGTGGATTTACAGAAAATATCTGAGAGATGAAACATAAAAGCAGATATGGTTTGCAATCTTCACCTAGTGTTGCCCTTTTTCATCTGACAAAGGTCACACGTGATGAAGCACAATGTCTTTATTTCTTCTTCATGCAGTGTCATGGTGTTATTTTCATTAGGGGACCAATGGATAAAAACTGAAGCACCTTTAAAAATCCAAACATAAACATCCATGTGGCTCCATCAGGAGTGTCGTACAGTGAGAAAAAAAAAAAATCACAAAAAGCTGCAAAAGATTTCTCCATAGATAGAAAATGGGATTTTGGAAAAAATGAGTGAGAACACCCAGCCCTGTTTGGAGCTCTGTAGCTCAGACAGACTTCACAGCAGAAACATCAGTCAAAGTTTAAATGGGTCACAGAAAGTTGGACTTTATGTGACTGAACTGGCATTTTGATCTCTCTAATGGTTTTTGACACAATCATAGTTAAAGTTTAGTTTTACTGCAGAGAGTTCGACTCAGTGTGATGATGGCACACTAACGTGTCGTCTCATCCCCACAAATATTTAGTTATTTTCTTCTTTTATCCAGCGTGTTTCTCACAGGACTTATAGTTTTCTCTCAAATCTTCTTCAGAGAAGATAGTTGACTGATGTTGTGATTTCAGCTGCATTGTTACCCTTCCACATTTCTTAAGACAGTTTCTAGCTTCTAACATTTCAGTATCGTCTTGCTTTAAGAGAACTTGTTCCTGTCCTCCTCCTATCATCAGTCTGAAATGACTGCATGTGCTCCTCACTGCTGCATTGCTACATGATCTGTTTACTAATGGAGAGCTTTGTTGCTGGATCCAGGAAGAAAAGACAAAAAAAAAAAAAGTTTAAATAAAGGATTCAGCTCACACAGGATAACCTCAGCTGCGACACAAAGATAATTTGATTGTCTCACGAGAAAGATTATTTGAATATTGATCTCAATTTGTTAAATGTGTCTATTTGCCGTGCAGCGTCGCTGTTAGATGAAGAGGCACGGGACGCAGCCAATCAGAGATGGTTCTGAGGAAGTCCCGCTGCAACACTCGTCTAATGACTTCTTTACATTTAAAGATTAAAAACAGAAAAGTGAGCCTGATCTTTCTGTCTGAATGTCCTTTCTAACAACCAAGTTCAGCAGCAGACCCC